>NW_026734423.1:0-300000 GCF_949786415.1 Peromyscus eremicus
TAGGACTGGGAAACAAACGCAGCTCGCCTTGCAAGAAACACACTCTGCTTTTGAGAAAACAGCACTCTTCTACTCTCCTGTGTTTCCTATAGGGCCAGAACAGTGAGCTTGCTCAGAACAAAAGAACTGTGCTTCCTACACACACGGGGCATATCTAGTTCAACTCTGCTTAGGAAACTGACAAGAACAGTAGCTTCTCTTCAGTCCAATACACTGTACTTGCTGGGAACAGACGCGAGTGCTATTTGCACTGTGTATGGCAATGGGAGCGCAATAGTGACTCTTCTTAGCAGAAAACAACTCTTGCTCGTAGGACCAGAAACTGCATGGGATTCAACTCCGTTTAGGACTGGGAAACAAACGCTAGCTCGCCTTGCAAGAAACACACTCTGCTTTTGAGAAAACAGCACTCTTCTACTCTCCTGTGTTTCCTATAGGGCCAGAACATTGAGCTTGCTCAGAACAAAAGAACTGTGCTTCCTACACACACGGGGCATATCTAGTTCAACTCTGCTTAGGAAACTGACCAGAACAGTAGCTTCTCTTCAGTCCAATACACTGTACTTGCTGGGAACAGACGCGAGTGCTATTTGCACTGTGTATGGCAATGGGAGCGCAATAGTGACTCTTCTTAGCAGAAAACAACTCTTGCTCGTAGGACCAGAAACTGCATGGGATTCAACTCCGTTTAGGACTGGGAAACAAACGCTAGCTCGCCTTGCAAGAAACACACTCTGCTTTTGAGAAAACAGCACTCTTCTACTCTCCTGTGTTTCCTATAGGGCCAGAACATTGAGCTTGCTCAGAACAAAAGAACTGTGCTTCCTACACACACGGGGCATATCTAGTTCAACTCTGCTTAGGAAACTGACAAGAACAGTAGCTTCTCTTCAGTCCAATACACTGTACTTGCTGGGAACAGACGCGAGTGCTATTTGCACTGTGTATGGCAATGGGAGCACAATAGTGACTCTTCTTAGCAGAAAACAACTCTTGCTCGTAGGACCAGAAACTGCATGGGATTCAACTCCGTTTAGGACTGGGAAACAAACGCTAGCTCGCCTTGCAAGAAACACACTCTGCTTTTGAGAAAACAGCACTCTTCTACTCTCCTGTGTTTCCTTTAGGGCCAGAACAGTGAGCTTGCTCAGAACAAAAGAACTGTGCTTCCTACACACACGGGGCATATCTAGTTCAACTCTGCTTAGGAAACTGACCAGAACAGTAGCTTCTCTTCAGTCCAATACACTGTACTTGCTGGGAACAGACGCGAGTGCTATTTGCACTGTGTATGGCAATGGGAGCGCAATAGTGACTCTTCTTAGCAGAAAACAACTCTTGCTCGTAGGACCAGAAACTGCATGGGATTCAACTCCGTTTAGGACTGGGAAACAAACGCTAGCTCGCCTTGCAAGAAACACACTCTGCTTTTGAGAAAACAGCACTCTTCTACTCTCCTGTGTTTCCTATAGGGCCAGAACAGTGAGCTTGCTCAGAACAAAAGAACTGTGCTTCCTACACACACGGGGCATATCTAGTTCAACTCTGCTTAGGAAACTGACAAGAACAGTAGCTTCTCTTCAGTCCAATACACTGTACTTGCTGGGAACAGACGCGAGTGCTATTTGCACTGTGTATGGCAATGGGAGCGCAATAGTGACTCTTCTTAGCAGAAAACAACTCTGGCTCGTAGGACCAGAAACTGCATGGGATTCAACTCCATTTAGGACTGGGAAACAAACTATAGCTCGCCTTGCAAGAAACACTCTGCTTTTGAGAAAACAGCACTCTTCTACTCTCCTGTGTTTCCTATAGGGCCAGAACAGTGAGCTTGCTCAGAACAAAAGAACTGTGCTTCCTACACACACGGGGCATATCTAGTTCAACTCTGCTTAGGAAACTGACAAGAACAGTAGCTTCTCTTCAGTCCAATACACTGTACTTGCTGGGAACAGACGCGAGTGCTATTTGCACTGTGTATGGCAATGGGAGCGCAATAGTGACTCTTCTTAGCGGAAAACAACTCTTGCTCGTAGGACCAGAAACTGCATGGGATTCAACTCCGTTTAGGACTGGGAAACAAACGCTAGCTCGCCTTGCAAGAAACACACTCTGCTTTTGAGAAAACAGCACTCTTCTACTCTCCTGTGTTTCCTATAGGGCCAGAACATTGAGCTTGCTCAGAACAAAAGAACTGTGCTTCCTACACACACGGGGCATATCTAGTTCAACTCTGCTTAGGAAACTGACAAGAACAGTAGCTTCTCTTCAGTCCAATACACTGTACTTGCTGGGAACAGACGCGAGTGCTATTTGCACTGTGTATGGCAATGGGAGCGCAATAGTGACTCTTCTTAGCAGAAAACAACTCTTGCTCATAGGACCAGAAACTGCATGGGATTCAACTCCGTTTAGGACTGGGAAACAAACGCTAGCTCGCCTTGCAAGAAACACACTCTGCTTTTGAGAAAACAGCACTCTTCTACTCTCCTGTGTTTCCTATAGGGCCAGAACAGTGAGCTTGCTCAGAACAAAAGAACTGTGCTTCCTACACACACGGGGCATATCTAGTTCAACTCTGCTTAAGAATCTGACAAGAACAGTAGCTTCTCTTCAGTCCAATACACTGTACTTGCTGGGAACAGACGCGAGTGCTATTTGCACTGTGTATGGCAATGGGAGCGCAATAGTGACTCTTCTTAGCAGAAAACAACTCTTGCTCGTAGGACCAGAAACTGCATGGGATTCAACTCCGTTTAGGACTGGGAAACAAACGCTAGCTCGCCTTGCAAGAAACACACTCTGCTTTTGAGAAAACAGCACTCTTCTACTCTCCTGTGTTTCCTATAGGGCCAGAACAGTGAGCTTGCTCAGAACAAAAGAACTGTGCTTCCTACACACACGGGGCATATCTAGTTCAACTCTGCTTAGGAAACTGACCAGAACAGTAGCTTCTCTTCAGTCCAATACACTGTACTTGCTGGGAACAGACGCGAGTGCTATTTGCACTGTGTATGGCAATGGGAGCGCAATAGTGACTCTTCTTAGCAGAAAACAACTGTTGCTCGTAGGACCAGAAACTGCATGGGATTCAACTCCGTTTAGGACTGGGAAACAAACGCTAGCTCGCCTTGCAAGAAACACACTCTGCTTTTGAGAAAACAGCACTCTTCTACTCTCCTGTGTTTCCTATAGGGCCAGAACAGTGAGCTTGCTCAGAACAAAAGAACTGTGCTTCCTACACACACGGGGCATATCTAGTTCAACTCTGCTTAGGAAACTGACAAGAACAGTAGCTTCTCTTCAGTCCAATACACTGTACTTGCTGGGAACAGACGCGAGTGCTATTTGCACTGTGTATGGCAATGGGAGCGCAATAGTGACTCTTCTTAGCAGAAAACAACTCTGGCTCGTAGGACCAGAAACTGCATGGGATTCAACTCCGTTTAGGACTGGGAAACAAACTATAGCTCGCCTTGCAAGAAACACACTCTGCTTTTGAGAAAACAGCACTCTTCTACTCTCCTGTGTTTCCTATAGGGCCAGAACAGTGAGCTTGCTCAGAACAAAAGAACTGTGCTTCCTACACACACGGGGCATATCTAGTTCAACTCTGCTTAGGAAACTGACAAGAACAGTAGCTTCTCTTCAGTCCAATACACTGTACTTGCTGGGAACAGACGCGAGTGCTATTTGCACTGTGTATGGCAATGGGAGCGCAATAGTGACTCTTCTTAGCAGAAAACAACTCTTGCTCGTAGGACCAGAAACTGCATGGGATTCAACTCCGTTTAGGACTGGGAAACAAACGCTAGCTCGCCTTGCAAGAAACACACTCTGCTTTTGAGAAAACAGCACTCTTCTACTCTCCTGTGTTTCCTATAGGGCCAGAACAGTGAGCTTGCTCAGAACAAAAGAACTGTGCTTCCTACACACACGGGGCATATCTAGTTCAACTCTGCTTAGGAAACTGACAAGAACAGTAGCTTCTCTTCATTCCAACACACTGTACTTGCTGTGAACAGACGCGAGTGCTATTTGCACTGTGTATGGCAATGGGAGCGCAATAGTGACTCTTCTTAGCAGAAAACAACTCTTGCTCGTAGGACCAGAAACTGCATGGGATTCAACTCCGTTTAGGACTGGGAAACAAACGCTAGCTCGCCTTGCAAGAAACACACTCTGCTTTTGAGAAAACAGCACTCTTCTACTCTCCTGTGTTTCCTATAGGGCCAGAACAGTGAGCTTGCTCAGAACAAAAGAACTGTGCTTCCTACACACACGGGGCATATCTAGTTCAACTCTGCTTAGGAAACTGACAAGAACAGTAGCTTCTCTTCAGTCCAATACACTGTACTTGCTGGGAACAGACGCGAGTGCTATTTGCACTGTGTATGGCAATGGGAGCGCAATAGTGACTCTTCTTAGCAGAAAACAACTCTGGCTCGTAGGACCAGAAACTGCATGGGATTCAACTCCGTTTAGGACTGGGAAACAAACGCTAGCTCGCCTTGCAAGAAACACACTCTGCTTTTGAGAAAACAGCACTCTTCTACTCTCCTGTGTTTCCTATAGGGCCAGAACAGTGAGCTTGCTCAGAACAAAAGAACTGTGCTTCCTACACACACGGGGCATATCTAGTTCAACTCTGCTTAGGAAACTGACAAGAACAGTAGCTTCTCTACAGTCCAATACACTGTACTTGCTGGGAACAGACGCGAGTGCTATTTGCACTGTGTATGGAAATGGGAGCGCAATAGTGACTCTTCTTAGCAGAAAACAACTCTTGCTCGTAGGACCAGAAACTGCATGGGATTCAACTCCATTTAGGACTGGGAAACAAACGCCAGCTCGCCTTGCAAGAAACACACTCTGCTTTTGAGAAAACAGCACTCTTCTACTCTCCTGTGTTTCCTATAGGGCCAGAACAGTGAGCTTGCTCAGAACAAAAGAACTGTGCTTCCTACACACACGGGGCATATCTAGTTCAACTCTGCTTAGGAAACTTACAAGAACAGTAGCTTCTCTTCAGTCCAATACACTGTACTTGCTGGGAACAGACGCGAGTGCTATTTGCACTGTGTATGGCAATGGGAGCGCAATAGTGACTCTTCTTAGCGGAAAACAACTCTTGCTCGTAGGACCAGAAACTGCATGGGATTCAACTCCGTTTAGGACTGGGAAACAAACGCTAGCTCGCCTTGCAAGAAACACTCTGCTTTTGAGAAAACAGCACTCTTCTACTCTCCTGTGTTTCCTATAGGGCCAGAACAGTGAGCTTGCTCAGAACAAAAGAACTGTGCTTCCTACACACACGGGGCATATCTAGTTCAACTCTGCTTAGGAAACTGACAAGAACAGTAGCTTCTCTTCAGTCCAATACACTGTACTTGCTGGGAACAGACGCGAGTGCTATTTGCACTGTGTATGGAAATGGGAGCGCAATAGTGACTCTTCTTAGCAGAAAACAACTCTTGCTCGTAGGACCAGAAACTGCATGGGATTCAACTCCATTTAGGACTGGGAAACAAACGCCAGCTCGCCTTGCAAGAAACACACTCTGCTTTTGAGAAAACAGCACTCTTCTACTCTCCTGTGTTTCCTATAGGGCCAGAACAGTGAGCTTGCTCAGAACAAAAGAACTGTGCTTCCTACACACACGGGGCATATCTAGTTCAACTCTGCTTAGGAAACTGACAAGAACAGTAGCTTCTCTTCAGTCCAATACACTGTACTTGCTGGGAACAGACGCGAGTGCTATTTGCACTGTGTATGGCAATGGGAGCGCAATAGTGACTCTTCTTAGCGGAAAACAACTCTTGCTCGTAGGACCAGAAACTGCATGGGATTCAACTCCGTTTAGGACTGGGAAACAAACGCTAGCTCGCCTTGCAAGAAACACACTCTGCTTTTGAGAAAACAGCACTCTTCTACTCTCCTGTGTTTCCTATAGGGCCAGAACATTGAGCTTGCTCAGAACAAAAGAACTGTGCTTCCTACACACACGGGGCATATCTAGTTCAACTCTGCTTAGGAAACTGACAAGAACAGTAGCTTCTCTTCAGTCCAATACACTGTACTTGCTGGGAACAGACGCGAGTGCTATTTGCACTGTGTATGGCAATGGGAGCGCAATAGTGACTCTTCTTAGCAGAAAACAACTCTTGCTCATAGGACCAGAAACTGCATGGGATTCAACTCCGTTTAGGACTGGGAAACAAACGCTAGCTCGCCTTGCAAGAAACACACTCTGCTTTTGAGAAAACAGCACTCTTCTACTCTCCTGTGTTTCCTATAGGGCCAGAACAGTGAGCTTGCTCAGAACAAAAGAACTGTGCTTCCTACACACACGGGGCATATCTAGTTCAACTCTGCTTAAGAATCTGACAAGAACAGTAGCTTCTCTTCAGTCCAATACACTGTACTTGCTGGGAACAGACGCGAGTGCTATTTGCACTGTGTATGGCAATGGGAGCGCAATAGTGACTCTTCTTAGCAGAAAACAACTCTTGCTCGTAGGACCAGAAACTGCATGGGATTCAACTCCGTTTAGGACTGGGAAACAAACGCTAGCTCGCCTTGCAAGAAACACACTCTGCTTTTGAGAAAACAGCACTCTTCTACTCTCCTGTGTTTCCTATAGGGCCAGAACAGTGAGCTTGCTCAGAACAAAAGAACTGTGCTTCCTACACACACGGGGCATATCTAGTTCAACTCTGCTTAGGAAACTGACCAGAACAGTAGCTTCTCTTCAGTCCAATACACTGTACTTGCTGGGAACAGACGCGAGTGCTATTTGCACTGTGTATGGCAATGGGAGCGCAATAGTGACTCTTCTTAGCAGAAAACAACTCTTGCTCGTAGGACCAGAAACTGCATGGGATTCAACTCCGTTTAGGACTGGGAAACAAACGCTAGCTCGCCTTGCAAGAAACACACTCTGCTTTTGAGAAAACAGCACTCTTCTACTCTCCTGTGTTTCCTATAGGGCCAGAACAGTGAGCTTGCTCAGAACAAAAGAACTGTGCTTCCTACACACACGGGGCATATCTAGTTCAACTCTGCTTAGGAAACTGACAAGAACAGTAGCTTCTCTTCAGTCCAATACACTGTACTTGCTGGGAACAGACGCGAGTGCTATTTGCACTGTGTATGGCAATGGGAGCGCAATAGTGACTCTTCTTAGCAGAAAACAACTCTGGCTCGTAGGACCAGAAACTGCATGGGATTCAACTCCGTTTAGGACTGGGAAACAAACTATAGCTCGCCTTGCAAGAAACACACTCTGCTTTTGAGAAAACAGCACTCTTCTACTCTCCTGTGTTTCCTATAGGGCCAGAACAGTGAGCTTGCTCAGAACAAAAGAACTGTGCTTCCTACACACACGGGGCATATCTAGTTCAACTCTGCTTAGGAAACTGACAAGAACAGTAGCTTCTCTTCAGTCCAATACACTGTACTTGCTGGGAACAGACGCGAGTGCTATTTGCACTGTGTATGGCAATGGGAGCGCAATAGTGACTCTTCTTAGCAGAAAACAACTCTTGCTCGTAGGACCAGAAACTGCATGGGATTCAACTCCGTTTAGGACTGGGAAACAAACGCTAGCTCGCCTTGCAAGAAACACACTCTGCTTTTGAGAAAACAGCACTCTTCTACTCTCCTGTGTTTCCTATAGGGCCAGAACAGTGAGCTTGCTCAGAACAAAAGAACTGTGCTTCCTACACACACGGGGCATATCTAGTTCAACTCTGCTTAGGAAACTGACAAGAACAGTAGCTTCTCTTCAGTCCAATACACTGTACTTGCTGGGAACAGACGCGAGTGCTATTTGCACTGTGTATGGCAATGGGAGCGCAATAGTGACTCTTCTTAGCAGAAAACAACTCTGGCTCGTAGGACCAGAAACTGCATGGGATTCAACTCCATTTAGGACTGGGAAACAAACTATAGCTCGCCTTGCAAGAAACACTCTGCTTTTGAGAAAACAGCACTCTTCTACTCTCCTGTGTTTCCTATAGGGCCAGAACAGTGAGCTTGCTCAGAACAAAAGAACTGTGCTTCCTACACACACGGGGCATATCTAGTTCAACTCTGCTTAGGAAACTGACAAGAACAGTAGCTTCTCTTCAGTCCAATACACTGTACTTGCTGGGAACAGACGCGAGTGCTATTTGCACTGTGTATGGAAATGGGAGCGCAATAGTGACTCTTCTTAGCAGAAAACAACTCTTGCTCGTAGGACCAGAAACTGCATGGGATTCAACTCCATTTAGGACTGGGAAACAAACGCCAGCTCGCCTTGCAAGAAACACACTCTGCTTTTGAGAAAACAGCACTCTTCTACTCTCCTGTGTTTCCTATAGGGCCAGAACAGTGAGCTTGCTCAGAACAAAAGAACTGTGCTTCCTACACACACGGGGCATATCTAGTTCAACTCTGCTTAGGAAACTGACAAGAACAGTAGCTTCTCTTCAGTCCAATACACTGTACTTGCTGGGAACAGACGCGAGTGCTATTTGCACTGTGTATGGCAATGGGAGCGCAATAGTGACTCTTCTTAGCGGAAAACAACTCTTGCTCGTAGGACCAGAAACTGCATGGGATTCAACTCCGTTTAGGACTGGGAAACAAACGCTAGCTCGCCTTGCAAGAAACACACTCTGCTTTTGAGAAAACAGCACTCTTCTACTCTCCTGTGTTTCCTATAGGGCCAGAACATTGAGCTTGCTCAGAACAAAAGAACTGTGCTTCCTACACACACGGGGCATATCTAGTTCAACTCTGCTTAGGAAACTGACAAGAACAGTAGCTTCTCTTCAGTCCAATACACTGTACTTGCTGGGAACAGACGCGAGTGCTATTTGCACTGTGTATGGCAATGGGAGCGCAATAGTGACTCTTCTTAGCAGAAAACAACTCTTGCTCATAGGACCAGAAACTGCATGGGATTCAACTCCGTTTAGGACTGGGAAACAAACGCTAGCTCGCCTTGCAAGAAACACACTCTGCTTTTGAGAAAACAGCACTCTTCTACTCTCCTGTGTTTCCTATAGGGCCAGAACAGTGAGCTTGCTCAGAACAAAAGAACTGTGCTTCCTACACACACGGGGCATATCTAGTTCAACTCTGCTTAAGAATCTGACAAGAACAGTAGCTTCTCTTCAGTCCAATACACTGTACTTGCTGGGAACAGACGCGAGTGCTATTTGCACTGTGTATGGCAATGGGAGCGCAATAGTGACTCTTCTTAGCAGAAAACAACTCTTGCTCGTAGGACCAGAAACTGCATGGGATTCAACTCCGTTTAGGACTGGGAAACAAACGCTAGCTCGCCTTGCAAGAAACACACTCTGCTTTTGAGAAAACAGCACTCTTCTACTCTCCTGTGTTTCCTATAGGGCCAGAACAGTGAGCTTGCTCAGAACAAAAGAACTGTGCTTCCTACACACACGGGGCATATCTAGTTCAACTCTGCTTAGGAAACTGACCAGAACAGTAGCTTCTCTTCAGTCCAATACACTGTACTTGCTGGGAACAGACGCGAGTGCTATTTGCACTGTGTATGGCAATGGGAGCGCAATAGTGACTCTTCTTAGCAGAAAACAACTGTTGCTCGTAGGACCAGAAACTGCATGGGATTCAACTCCGTTTAGGACTGGGAAACAAACGCTAGCTCGCCTTGCAAGAAACACACTCTGCTTTTGAGAAAACAGCACTCTTCTACTCTCCTGTGTTTCCTATAGGGCCAGAACAGTGAGCTTGCTCAGAACAAAAGAACTGTGCTTCCTACACACACGGGGCATATCTAGTTCAACTCTGCTTAGGAAACTGACAAGAACAGTAGCTTCTCTTCAGTCCAATACACTGTACTTGCTGGGAACAGACGCGAGTGCTATTTGCACTGTGTATGGCAATGGGAGCGCAATAGTGACTCTTCTTAGCAGAAAACAACTCTGGCTCGTAGGACCAGAAACTGCATGGGATTCAACTCCGTTTAGGACTGGGAAACAAACTATAGCTCGCCTTGCAAGAAACACACTCTGCTTTTGAGAAAACAGCACTCTTCTACTCTCCTGTGTTTCCTATAGGGCCAGAACAGTGAGCTTGCTCAGAACAAAAGAACTGTGCTTCCTACACACACGGGGCATATCTAGTTCAACTCTGCTTAGGAAACTGACAAGAACAGTAGCTTCTCTTCAGTCCAATACACTGTACTTGCTGGGAACAGACGCGAGTGCTATTTGCACTGTGTATGGCAATGGGAGCGCAATAGTGACTCTTCTTAGCAGAAAACAACTCTTGCTCGTAGGACCAGAAACTGCATGGGATTCAACTCCGTTTAGGACTGGGAAACAAACGCTAGCTCGCCTTGCAAGAAACACACTCTGCTTTTGAGAAAACAGCACTCTTCTACTCTCCTGTGTTTCCTATAGGGCCAGAACAGTGAGCTTGCTCAGAACAAAAGAACTGTGCTTCCTACACACACGGGGCATATCTAGTTCAACTCTGCTTAGGAAACTGACAAGAACAGTAGCTTCTCTTCATTCCAACACACTGTACTTGCTGTGAACAGACGCGAGTGCTATTTGCACTGTGTATGGCAATGGGAGCGCAATAGTGACTCTTCTTAGCAGAAAACAACTCTTGCTCGTAGGACCAGAAACTGCATGGGATTCAACTCCGTTTAGGACTGGGAAACAAACGCTAGCTCGCCTTGCAAGAAACACACTCTGCTTTTGAGAAAACAGCACTCTTCTACTCTCCTGTGTTTCCTATAGGGCCAGAACAGTGAGCTTGCTCAGAACAAAAGAACTGTGCTTCCTACACACACGGGGCATATCTAGTTCAACTCTGCTTAGGAAACTGACAAGAACAGTAGCTTCTCTTCAGTCCAATACACTGTACTTGCTGGGAACAGACGCGAGTGCTATTTGCACTGTGTATGGCAATGGGAGCGCAATAGTGACTCTTCTTAGCAGAAAACAACTCTGGCTCGTAGGACCAGAAACTGCATGGGATTCAACTCCGTTTAGGACTGGGAAACAAACGCTAGCTCGCCTTGCAAGAAACACACTCTGCTTTTGAGAAAACAGCACTCTTCTACTCTCCTGTGTTTCCTATAGGGCCAGAACAGTGAGCTTGCTCAGAACAAAAGAACTGTGCTTCCTACACACACGGGGCATATCTAGTTCAACTCTGCTTAGGAAACTGACAAGAACAGTAGCTTCTCTACAGTCCAATACACTGTACTTGCTGGGAACAGACGCGAGTGCTATTTGCACTGTGTATGGAAATGGGAGCGCAATAGTGACTCTTCTTAGCAGAAAACAACTCTTGCTCGTAGGACCAGAAACTGCATGGGATTCAACTCCATTTAGGACTGGGAAACAAACGCCAGCTCGCCTTGCAAGAAACACACTCTGCTTTTGAGAAAACAGCACTCTTCTACTCTCCTGTGTTTCCTATAGGGCCAGAACAGTGAGCTTGCTCAGAACAAAAGAACTGTGCTTCCTACACACACGGGGCATATCTAGTTCAACTCTGCTTAGGAAACTTACAAGAACAGTAGCTTCTCTTCAGTCCAATACACTGTACTTGCTGGGAACAGACGCGAGTGCTATTTGCACTGTGTATGGCAATGGGAGCGCAATAGTGACTCTTCTTAGCGGAAAACAACTCTTGCTCGTAGGACCAGAAACTGCATGGGATTCAACTCCGTTTAGGACTGGGAAACAAACGCTATCTTGCCTTGCAAGAAACACACTCTGCTTTTGAGAAAACAGCACTTTTCTACTCTCCTGTGTTTCCTATAGGGCCAGAACATTGAGCTTGCTCAGAACAAAAGAACTGTGCTTCCTACACACACGGGGCATATCTAGTTCAACTCTGCTTAGGAAACTGACAAGAACAGTAGCTTCTCTTCAGTCCAATACACTGTACTTGCTGGGAACAGACGCGAGTGCTATTTGCACTGTGTATGGCAATGGGAGCGCAATAGTGACTCTTCTTAGCAGAAAACAACTCTTGCTCGTAGGACCAGAAACTGCATGGGATTCAACTCCGTTTAGGACTGGGAAACAAACGCTAGCTCGCCTTGCAAGAAACACACTCTGCTTTTGAGAAAACAGCACTCTTCTACTCTCCTGTGTTTCCTATAGGGCCAGAACAGTGAGCTTGCTCAGAACAAAAGAACTGTGCTTCCTACACACACGGGGCATATCTAGTTCAACTCTGCTTAGGAAACTGACAAGAACAGTAGCTTCTCTTCAGTCCAATACACTGTACTTGCTGTGAACAGACGCGAGTGCTATTTGCACTGTGTATGGCAATGGGAGCGCAATAGTGACTCTTCTTAGCAGAAAACAACTCTTGCTCGTAGGACCAGAAACTGCATGGGATTCAACTCCGTTTAGGACTGGGAAACAAACGCTAGCTCGCCTTGCAAGAAACACACTCTGCTTTTGAGAAAACAGCACTCTTCTACTCTCCTGTGTTTCCTATAGGGCCAGAACAGTGAGCTTGCTCAGAACAAAAGAACTGTGCTTCCTACACACACGGGGCATATCTAGTTCAACTCTGCTTAGGAAACTGACAAGAACAGTAGCTTCTCTTCAGTCCAATACACTGTACTTGCTGGGAACAGACGCGAGTGCTATTTGCACTGTGTATGGCAATGGGAGCGCAATAGTGACTCTTCTTAGCAGAAAACAACTCTGGCTCGTAGGACCAGAAACTGCATGGGATTCAACTCCATTTAGGACTGGGAAACAAACTATAGCTCGCCTTGCAAGAAACACTCTGCTTTTGAGAAAACAGCACTCTTCTACTCTCCTGTGTTTCCTATAGGGCCAGAACAGTGAGCTTGCTCAGAACAAAAGAACTGTGCTTCCTACACACACGGGGCATATCTAGTTCAACTCTGCTTAGGAAACTGACAAGAACAGTAGCTTCTCTTCAGTCCAATACACTGTACTTGCTGGGAACAGACGCGAGTGCTATTTGCACTGTGTATGGAAATGGGAGCGCAATAGTGACTCTTCTTAGCAGAAAACAACTCTTGCTCGTAGGACCAGAAACTGCATGGGATTCAACTCCATTTAGGACTGGGAAACAAACGCCAGCTCGCCTTGCAAGAAACACACTCTGCTTTTGAGAAAACAGCACTCTTCTACTCTCCTGTGTTTCCTATAGGGCCAGAACAGTGAGCTTGCTCAGAACAAAAGAACTGTGCTTCCTACACACACGGGGCATATCTAGTTCAACTCTGCTTAGGAAACTGACAAGAACAGTAGCTTCTCTTCAGTCCAATACACTGTACTTGCTGGGAACAGACGCGAGTGCTATTTGCACTGTGTATGGCAATGGGAGCGCAATAGTGACTCTTCTTAGCGGAAAACAACTCTTGCTCGTAGGACCAGAAACTGCATGGGATTCAACTCCGTTTAGGACTGGGAAACAAACGCTAGCTCGCCTTGCAAGAAACACACTCTGCTTTTGAGAAAACAGCACTCTTCTACTCTCCTGTGTTTCCTATAGGGCCAGAACATTGAGCTTGCTCAGAACAAAAGAACTGTGCTTCCTACACACACGGGGCATATCTAGTTCAACTCTGCTTAGGAAACTGACAAGAACAGTAGCTTCTCTTCAGTCCAATACACTGTACTTGCTGGGAACAGACGCGAGTGCTATTTGCACTGTGTATGGCAATGGGAGCGCAATAGTGACTCTTCTTAGCAGAAAACAACTCTTGCTCATAGGACCAGAAACTGCATGGGATTCAACTCCGTTTAGGACTGGGAAACAAACGCTAGCTCGCCTTGCAAGAAACACACTCTGCTTTTGAGAAAACAGCACTCTTCTACTCTCCTGTGTTTCCTATAGGGCCAGAACAGTGAGCTTGCTCAGAACAAAAGAACTGTGCTTCCTACACACACGGGGCATATCTAGTTCAACTCTGCTTAAGAATCTGACAAGAACAGTAGCTTCTCTTCAGTCCAATACACTGTACTTGCTGGGAACAGACGCGAGTGCTATTTGCACTGTGTATGGCAATGGGAGCGCAATAGTGACTCTTCTTAGCAGAAAACAACTCTTGCTCGTAGGACCAGAAACTGCATGGGATTCAACTCCGTTTAGGACTGGGAAACAAACGCTAGCTCGCCTTGCAAGAAACACACTCTGCTTTTGAGAAAACAGCACTCTTCTACTCTCCTGTGTTTCCTATAGGGCCAGAACAGTGAGCTTGCTCAGAACAAAAGAACTGTGCTTCCTACACACACGGGGCATATCTAGTTCAACTCTGCTTAGGAAACTGACCAGAACAGTAGCTTCTCTTCAGTCCAATACACTGTACTTGCTGGGAACAGACGCGAGTGCTATTTGCACTGTGTATGGCAATGGGAGCGCAATAGTGACTCTTCTTAGCAGAAAACAACTCTTGCTCGTAGGACCAGAAACTGCATGGGATTCAACTCCGTTTAGGACTGGGAAACAAACGCTAGCTCGCCTTGCAAGAAACACACTCTGCTTTTGAGAAAACAGCACTCTTCTACTCTCCTGTGTTTCCTATAGGGCCAGAACAGTGAGCTTGCTCAGAACAAAAGAACTGTGCTTCCTACACACACGGGGCATATCTAGTTCAACTCTGCTTAGGAAACTGACAAGAACAGTAGCTTCTCTTCAGTCCAATACACTGTACTTGCTGGGAACAGACGCGAGTGCTATTTGCACTGTGTATGGCAATGGGAGCGCAATAGTGACTCTTCTTAGCAGAAAACAACTCTGGCTCGTAGGACCAGAAACTGCATGGGATTCAACTCCGTTTAGGACTGGGAAACAAACTATAGCTCGCCTTGCAAGAAACACACTCTGCTTTTGAGAAAACAGCACTCTTCTACTCTCCTGTGTTTCCTATAGGGCCAGAACAGTGAGCTTGCTCAGAACAAAAGAACTGTGCTTCCTACACACACGGGGCATATCTAGTTCAACTCTGCTTAGGAAACTGACAAGAACAGTAGCTTCTCTTCAGTCCAATACACTGTACTTGCTGGGAACAGACGCGAGTGCTATTTGCACTGTGTATGGCAATGGGAGCGCAATAGTGACTCTTCTTAGCAGAAAACAACTCTTGCTCGTAGGACCAGAAACTGCATGGGATTCAACTCCGTTTAGGACTGGGAAACAAACGCTAGCTCGCCTTGCAAGAAACACACTCTGCTTTTGAGAAAACAGCACTCTTCTACTCTCCTGTGTTTCCTATAGGGCCAGAACAGTGAGCTTGCTCAGAACAAAAGAACTGTGCTTCCTACACACACGGGGCATATCTAGTTCAACTCTGCTTAGGAAACTGACCAGAACAGTAGCTTCTCTTCAGTCCAATACACTGTACTTGCTGGGAACAGACGCGAGTGCTATTTGCACTGTGTATGGCAATGGGAGCGCAATAGTGACTCTTCTTAGCAGAAAACAACTCTTGCTCGTAGGACCAGAAACTGCATGGGATTCAACTCCATTTAGGACTGGGAAACAAACGCAGCTCGCCTTGCAAGAAACACACTCTGCTTTTGAGAAAACAGCACTCTTCTACTCTCCTGTGTTTCCTATAGGGCCAGAACAGTGAGCTTGCTCAGAACAAAAGAACTGTGCTTCCTACACACACGGGGCATATCTAGTTCAACTCTGCTTAGGAAACTGACAAGAACAGTAGCTTCTCTTCAGTCCAATACACTGTACTTGCTGGGAACAGACGCGAGTGCTATTTGCACTGTGTATGGCAATGGGAGCGCAATAGTGACTCTTCTTAGCAGAAAACAACTCTTGCTCGTAGGACCAGAAACTGCATGGGATTCAACTCCGTTTAGGACTGGGAAACAAACGCTAGCTCGCCTTGCAAGAAACACACTCTGCTTTTGAGAAAACAGCACTCTTCTACTCTCCTGTGTTTCCTATAGGGCCAGAACATTGAGCTTGCTCAGAACAAAAGAACTGTGCTTCCTACACACACGGGGCATATCTAGTTCAACTCTGCTTAGGAAACTGACCAGAACAGTAGCTTCTCTTCAGTCCAATACACTGTACTTGCTGGGAACAGACGCGAGTGCTATTTGCACTGTGTATGGCAATGGGAGCGCAATAGTGACTCTTCTTAGCAGAAAACAACTCTTGCTCGTAGGACCAGAAACTGCATGGGATTCAACTCCGTTTAGGACTGGGAAACAAACGCTAGCTCGCCTTGCAAGAAACACACTCTGCTTTTGAGAAAACAGCACTCTTCTACTCTCCTGTGTTTCCTATAGGGCCAGAACATTGAGCTTGCTCAGAACAAAAGAACTGTGCTTCCTACACACACGGGGCATATCTAGTTCAACTCTGCTTAGGAAACTGACAAGAACAGTAGCTTCTCTTCAGTCCAATACACTGTACTTGCTGGGAACAGACGCGAGTGCTATTTGCACTGTGTATGGCAATGGGAGCACAATAGTGACTCTTCTTAGCAGAAAACAACTCTTGCTCGTAGGACCAGAAACTGCATGGGATTCAACTCCGTTTAGGACTGGGAAACAAACGCTAGCTCGCCTTGCAAGAAACACACTCTGCTTTTGAGAAAACAGCACTCTTCTACTCTCCTGTGTTTCCTTTAGGGCCAGAACAGTGAGCTTGCTCAGAACAAAAGAACTGTGCTTCCTACACACACGGGGCATATCTAGTTCAACTCTGCTTAGGAAACTGACCAGAACAGTAGCTTCTCTTCAGTCCAATACACTGTACTTGCTGGGAACAGACGCGAGTGCTATTTGCACTGTGTATGGCAATGGGAGCGCAATAGTGACTCTTCTTAGCAGAAAACAACTCTTGCTCGTAGGACCAGAAACTGCATGGGATTCAACTCCGTTTAGGACTGGGAAACAAACGCTAGCTCGCCTTGCAAGAAACACACTCTGCTTTTGAGAAAACAGCACTCTTCTACTCTCCTGTGTTTCCTATAGGGCCAGAACAGTGAGCTTGCTCAGAACAAAAGAACTGTGCTTCCTACACACACGGGGCATATCTAGTTCAACTCTGCTTAGGAAACTGACAAGAACAGTAGCTTCTCTTCAGTCCAATACACTGTACTTGCTGGGAACAGACGCGAGTGCTATTTGCACTGTGTATGGCAATGGGAGCGCAATAGTGACTCTTCTTAGCAGAAAACAACTCTGGCTCGTAGGACCAGAAACTGCATGGGATTCAACTCCATTTAGGACTGGGAAACAAACTATAGCTCGCCTTGCAAGAAACACTCTGCTTTTGAGAAAACAGCACTCTTCTACTCTCCTGTGTTTCCTATAGGGCCAGAACAGTGAGCTTGCTCAGAACAAAAGAACTGTGCTTCCTACACACACGGGGCATATCTAGTTCAACTCTGCTTAGGAAACTGACAAGAACAGTAGCTTCTCTTCAGTCCAATACACTGTACTTGCTGGGAACAGACGCGAGTGCTATTTGCACTGTGTATGGCAATGGGAGCGCAATAGTGACTCTTCTTAGCGGAAAACAACTCTTGCTCGTAGGACCAGAAACTGCATGGGATTCAACTCCGTTTAGGACTGGGAAACAAACGCTAGCTCGCCTTGCAAGAAACACACTCTGCTTTTGAGAAAACAGCACTCTTCTACTCTCCTGTGTTTCCTATAGGGCCAGAACATTGAGCTTGCTCAGAACAAAAGAACTGTGCTTCCTACACACACGGGGCATATCTAGTTCAACTCTGCTTAGGAAACTGACAAGAACAGTAGCTTCTCTTCAGTCCAATACACTGTACTTGCTGGGAACAGACGCGAGTGCTATTTGCACTGTGTATGGCAATGGGAGCGCAATAGTGACTCTTCTTAGCAGAAAACAACTCTTGCTCATAGGACCAGAAACTGCATGGGATTCAACTCCGTTTAGGACTGGGAAACAAACGCTAGCTCGCCTTGCAAGAAACACACTCTGCTTTTGAGAAAACAGCACTCTTCTACTCTCCTGTGTTTCCTATAGGGCCAGAACAGTGAGCTTGCTCAGAACAAAAGAACTGTGCTTCCTACACACACGGGGCATATCTAGTTCAACTCTGCTTAAGAATCTGACAAGAACAGTAGCTTCTCTTCAGTCCAATACACTGTACTTGCTGGGAACAGACGCGAGTGCTATTTGCACTGTGTATGGCAATGGGAGCGCAATAGTGACTCTTCTTAGCAGAAAACAACTCTTGCTCGTAGGACCAGAAACTGCATGGGATTCAACTCCGTTTAGGACTGGGAAACAAACGCTAGCTCGCCTTGCAAGAAACACACTCTGCTTTTGAGAAAACAGCACTCTTCTACTCTCCTGTGTTTCCTATAGGGCCAGAACAGTGAGCTTGCTCAGAACAAAAGAACTGTGCTTCCTACACACACGGGGCATATCTAGTTCAACTCTGCTTAGGAAACTGACCAGAACAGTAGCTTCTCTTCAGTCCAATACACTGTACTTGCTGGGAACAGACGCGAGTGCTATTTGCACTGTGTATGGCAATGGGAGCGCAATAGTGACTCTTCTTAGCAGAAAACAACTGTTGCTCGTAGGACCAGAAACTGCATGGGATTCAACTCCGTTTAGGACTGGGAAACAAACGCTAGCTCGCCTTGCAAGAAACACACTCTGCTTTTGAGAAAACAGCACTCTTCTACTCTCCTGTGTTTCCTATAGGGCCAGAACAGTGAGCTTGCTCAGAACAAAAGAACTGTGCTTCCTACACACACGGGGCATATCTAGTTCAACTCTGCTTAGGAAACTGACAAGAACAGTAGCTTCTCTTCAGTCCAATACACTGTACTTGCTGGGAACAGACGCGAGTGCTATTTGCACTGTGTATGGCAATGGGAGCGCAATAGTGACTCTTCTTAGCAGAAAACAACTCTGGCTCGTAGGACCAGAAACTGCATGGGATTCAACTCCGTTTAGGACTGGGAAACAAACTATAGCTCGCCTTGCAAGAAACACACTCTGCTTTTGAGAAAACAGCACTCTTCTACTCTCCTGTGTTTCCTATAGGGCCAGAACAGTGAGCTTGCTCAGAACAAAAGAACTGTGCTTCCTACACACACGGGGCATATCTAGTTCAACTCTGCTTAGGAAACTGACAAGAACAGTAGCTTCTCTTCAGTCCAATACACTGTACTTGCTGGGAACAGACGCGAGTGCTATTTGCACTGTGTATGGCAATGGGAGCGCAATAGTGACTCTTCTTAGCAGAAAACAACTCTTGCTCGTAGGACCAGAAACTGCATGGGATTCAACTCCGTTTAGGACTGGGAAACAAACGCTAGCTCGCCTTGCAAGAAACACACTCTGCTTTTGAGAAAACAGCACTCTTCTACTCTCCTGTGTTTCCTATAGGGCCAGAACAGTGAGCTTGCTCAGAACAAAAGAACTGTGCTTCCTACACACACGGGGCATATCTAGTTCAACTCTGCTTAGGAAACTGACAAGAACAGTAGCTTCTCTTCATTCCAACACACTGTACTTGCTGTGAACAGACGCGAGTGCTATTTGCACTGTGTATGGCAATGGGAGCGCAATAGTGACTCTTCTTAGCAGAAAACAACTCTTGCTCGTAGGACCAGAAACTGCATGGGATTCAACTCCGTTTAGGACTGGGAAACAAACGCTAGCTCGCCTTGCAAGAAACACACTCTGCTTTTGAGAAAACAGCACTCTTCTACTCTCCTGTGTTTCCTATAGGGCCAGAACAGTGAGCTTGCTCAGAACAAAAGAACTGTGCTTCCTACACACACGGGGCATATCTAGTTCAACTCTGCTTAGGAAACTGACAAGAACAGTAGCTTCTCTTCAGTCCAATACACTGTACTTGCTGGGAACAGACGCGAGTGCTATTTGCACTGTGTATGGCAATGGGAGCGCAATAGTGACTCTTCTTAGCAGAAAACAACTCTGGCTCGTAGGACCAGAAACTGCATGGGATTCAACTCCGTTTAGGACTGGGAAACAAACGCTAGCTCGCCTTGCAAGAAACACACTCTGCTTTTGAGAAAACAGCACTCTTCTACTCTCCTGTGTTTCCTATAGGGCCAGAACAGTGAGCTTGCTCAGAACAAAAGAACTGTGCTTCCTACACACACGGGGCATATCTAGTTCAACTCTGCTTAGGAAACTGACAAGAACAGTAGCTTCTCTACAGTCCAATACACTGTACTTGCTGGGAACAGACGCGAGTGCTATTTGCACTGTGTATGGAAATGGGAGCGCAATAGTGACTCTTCTTAGCAGAAAACAACTCTTGCTCGTAGGACCAGAAACTGCATGGGATTCAACTCCATTTAGGACTGGGAAACAAACGCCAGCTCGCCTTGCAAGAAACACACTCTGCTTTTGAGAAAACAGCACTCTTCTACTCTCCTGTGTTTCCTATAGGGCCAGAACAGTGAGCTTGCTCAGAACAAAAGAACTGTGCTTCCTACACACACGGGGCATATCTAGTTCAACTCTGCTTAGGAAACTTACAAGAACAGTAGCTTCTCTTCAGTCCAATACACTGTACTTGCTGGGAACAGACGCGAGTGCTATTTGCACTGTGTATGGCAATGGGAGCGCAATAGTGACTCTTCTTAGCGGAAAACAACTCTTGCTCGTAGGACCAGAAACTGCATGGGATTCAACTCCGTTTAGGACTGGGAAACAAACTATAGCTCGCCTTGCAAGAAACACACTCTGCTTTTGAGAAAACAGCACTCTTCTACTCTCCTGTGTTTCCTATAGGGCCAGAACAGTGAGCTTGCTCAGAACAAAAGAACTGTGCTTCCTACACACACGGGGCATATCTAGTTCAACTCTGCTTAGGAAACTGACAAGAACAGTAGCTTCTCTTCAGTCCAATACACTGTACTTGCTGGGAACAGACGCGAGTGCTATTTGCACTGTGTATGGCAATGGGAGCGCAATAGTGACTCTTCTTAGCAGAAAACAACTCTTGCTCGTAGGACCAGAAACTGCATGGGATTCAACTCCGTTTAGGACTGGGAAACAAACGCTAGCTCGCCTTGCAAGAAACACACTCTGCTTTTGAGAAAACAGCACTCTTCTACTCTCCTGTGTTTCCTATAGGGCCAGAACAGTGAGCTTGCTCAGAACAAAAGAACTGTGCTTCCTACACACACGGGGCATATCTAGTTCAACTCTGCTTAGGAAACTGACAAGAACAGTAGCTTCTCTTCATTCCAACACACTGTACTTGCTGTGAACAGACGCGAGTGCTATTTGCACTGTGTATGGCAATGGGAGCGCAATAGTGACTCTTCTTAGCAGAAAACAACTCTTGCTCGTAGGACCAGAAACTGCATGGGATTCAACTCCGTTTAGGACTGGGAAACAAACGCTAGCTCGCCTTGCAAGAAACACACTCTGCTTTTGAGAAAACAGCACTCTTCTACTCTCCTGTGTTTCCTATAGGGCCAGAACAGTGAGCTTGCTCAGAACAAAAGAACTGTGCTTCCTACACACACGGGGCATATCTAGTTCAACTCTGCTTAGGAAACTGACAAGAACAGTAGCTTCTCTTCAGTCCAATACACTGTACTTGCTGGGAACAGACGCGAGTGCTATTTGCACTGTGTATGGCAATGGGAGCGCAATAGTGACTCTTCTTAGCAGAAAACAACTCTGGCTCGTAGGACCAGAAACTGCATGGGATTCAACTCCGTTTAGGACTGGGAAACAAACGCTAGCTCGCCTTGCAAGAAACACACTCTGCTTTTGAGAAAACAGCACTCTTCTACTCTCCTGTGTTTCCTATAGGGCCAGAACAGTGAGCTTGCTCAGAACAAAAGAACTGTGCTTCCTACACACACGGGGCATATCTAGTTCAACTCTGCTTAGGAAACTGACAAGAACAGTAGCTTCTCTACAGTCCAATACACTGTACTTGCTGGGAACAGACGCGAGTGCTATTTGCACTGTGTATGGAAATGGGAGCGCAATAGTGACTCTTCTTAGCAGAAAACAACTCTTGCTCGTAGGACCAGAAACTGCATGGGATTCAACTCCATTTAGGACTGGGAAACAAACGCCAGCTCGCCTTGCAAGAAACACACTCTGCTTTTGAGAAAACAGCACTCTTCTACTCTCCTGTGTTTCCTATAGGGCCAGAACAGTGAGCTTGCTCAGAACAAAAGAACTGTGCTTCCTACACACACGGGGCATATCTAGTTCAACTCTGCTTAGGAAACTTACAAGAACAGTAGCTTCTCTTCAGTCCAATACACTGTACTTGCTGGGAACAGACGCGAGTGCTATTTGCACTGTGTATGGCAATGGGAGCGCAATAGTGACTCTTCTTAGCGGAAAACAACTCTTGCTCGTAGGACCAGAAACTGCATGGGATTCAACTCCGTTTAGGACTGGGAAACAAACGCTAGCTCGCCTTGCAAGAAACACTCTGCTTTTGAGAAAACAGCACTCTTCTACTCTCCTGTGTTTCCTATAGGGCCAGAACAGTGAGCTTGCTCAGAACAAAAGAACTGTGCTTCCTACACACACGGGGCATATCTAGTTCAACTCTGCTTAGGAAACTGACAAGAACAGTAGCTTCTCTTCAGTCCAATACACTGTACTTGCTGGGAACAGACGCGAGTGCTATTTGCACTGTGTATGGAAATGGGAGCGCAATAGTGACTCTTCTTAGCAGAAAACAACTCTTGCTCGTAGGACCAGAAACTGCATGGGATTCAACTCCATTTAGGACTGGGAAACAAACGCCAGCTCGCCTTGCAAGAAACACACTCTGCTTTTGAGAAAACAGCACTCTTCTACTCTCCTGTGTTTCCTATAGGGCCAGAACAGTGAGCTTGCTCAGAACAAAAGAACTGTGCTTCCTACACACACGGGGCATATCTAGTTCAACTCTGCTTAGGAAACTGACAAGAACAGTAGCTTCTCTTCAGTCCAATACACTGTACTTGCTGGGAACAGACGCGAGTGCTATTTGCACTGTGTATGGCAATGGGAGCGCAATAGTGACTCTTCTTAGCGGAAAACAACTCTTGCTCGTAGGACCAGAAACTGCATGGGATTCAACTCCGTTTAGGACTGGGAAACAAACGCTAGCTCGCCTTGCAAGAAACACACTCTGCTTTTGAGAAAACAGCACTCTTCTACTCTCCTGTGTTTCCTATAGGGCCAGAACATTGAGCTTGCTCAGAACAAAAGAACTGTGCTTCCTACACACACGGGGCATATCTAGTTCAACTCTGCTTAGGAAACTGACAAGAACAGTAGCTTCTCTTCAGTCCAATACACTGTACTTGCTGGGAACAGACGCGAGTGCTATTTGCACTGTGTATGGCAATGGGAGCGCAATAGTGACTCTTCTTAGCAGAAAACAACTCTTGCTCATAGGACCAGAAACTGCATGGGATTCAACTCCGTTTAGGACTGGGAAACAAACGCTAGCTCGCCTTGCAAGAAACACACTCTGCTTTTGAGAAAACAGCACTCTTCTACTCTCCTGTGTTTCCTATAGGGCCAGAACAGTGAGCTTGCTCAGAACAAAAGAACTGTGCTTCCTACACACACGGGGCATATCTAGTTCAACTCTGCTTAAGAATCTGACAAGAACAGTAGCTTCTCTTCAGTCCAATACACTGTACTTGCTGGGAACAGACGCGAGTGCTATTTGCACTGTGTATGGCAATGGGAGCGCAATAGTGACTCTTCTTAGCAGAAAACAACTCTTGCTCGTAGGACCAGAAACTGCATGGGATTCAACTCCGTTTAGGACTGGGAAACAAACGCTAGCTCGCCTTGCAAGAAACACACTCTGCTTTTGAGAAAACAGCACTCTTCTACTCTCCTGTGTTTCCTATAGGGCCAGAACAGTGAGCTTGCTCAGAACAAAAGAACTGTGCTTCCTACACACACGGGGCATATCTAGTTCAACTCTGCTTAGGAAACTGACCAGAACAGTAGCTTCTCTTCAGTCCAATACACTGTACTTGCTGGGAACAGACGCGAGTGCTATTTGCACTGTGTATGGCAATGGGAGCGCAATAGTGACTCTTCTTAGCAGAAAACAACTCTTGCTCGTAGGACCAGAAACTGCATGGGATTCAACTCCGTTTAGGACTGGGAAACAAACGCTAGCTCGCCTTGCAAGAAACACACTCTGCTTTTGAGAAAACAGCACTCTTCTACTCTCCTGTGTTTCCTATAGGGCCAGAACAGTGAGCTTGCTCAGAACAAAAGAACTGTGCTTCCTACACACACGGGGCATATCTAGTTCAACTCTACTTAGGAAACTGACAAGAACAGTAGCTTCTCTTCAGTCCAATACACTGTACTTGCTGGGAACAGACGCGAGTGCTATTTGCACTGTGTATGGCAATGGGAGCGCAATAGTGACTCTTCTTAGCAGAAAACAACTCTGGCTCGTAGGACCAGAAACTGCATGGGATTCAACTCCGTTTAGGACTGGGAAACAAACTATAGCTCGCCTTGCAAGAAACACACTCTGCTTTTGAGAAAACAGCACTCTTCTACTCTCCTGTGTTTCCTATAGGGCCAGAACAGTGAGCTTGCTCAGAACAAAAGAACTGTGCTTCCTACACACACGGGGCATATCTAGTTCAACTCTGCTTAGGAAACTGACAAGAACAGTAGCTTCTCTTCAGTCCAATACACTGTACTTGCTGGGAACAGACGCGAGTGCTATTTGCACTGTGTATGGCAATGGGAGCGCAATAGTGACTCTTCTTAGCAGAAAACAACTCTTGCTCGTAGGACCAGAAACTGCATGGGATTCAACTCCGTTTAGGACTGGGAAACAAACGCTAGCTCGCCTTGCAAGAAACACACTCTGCTTTTGAGAAAACAGCACTCTTCTACTCTCCTGTGTTTCCTATAGGGCCAGAACAGTGAGCTTGCTCAGAACAAAAGAACTGTGCTTCCTACACACACGGGGCATATCTAGTTCAACTCTGCTTAGGAAACTGACAAGAACAGTAGCTTCTCTTCAGTCCAATACACTGTACTTGCTGGGAACAGACGCGAGTGCTATTTGCACTGTGTATGGAAATGGGAGCGCAATAGTGACTCTTCTTAGCAGAAAACAACTCTTGCTCGTAGGACCAGAAACTGCATGGGATTCAACTCCATTTAGGACTGGGAAACAAACGCCAGCTCGCCTTGCAAGAAACACACTCTGCTTTTGAGAAAACAGCACTCTTCTACTCTCCTGTGTTTCCTATAGGGCCAGAACAGTGAGCTTGCTCAGAACAAAAGAACTGTGCTTCCTACACACACGGGGCATATCTAGTTCAACTCTGCTTAGGAAACTGACAAGAACAGTAGCTTCTCTTCAGTCCAATACACTGTACTTGCTGGGAACAGACGCGAGTGCTATTTGCACTGTGTATGGCAATGGGAGCGCAATAGTGACTCTTCTTAGCGGAAAACAACTCTTGCTCGTAGGACCAGAAACTGCATGGGATTCAACTCCGTTTAGGACTGGGAAACAAACGCTAGCTCGCCTTGCAAGAAACACACTCTGCTTTTGAGAAAACAGCACTCTTCTACTCTCCTGTGTTTCCTATAGGGCCAGAACATTGAGCTTGCTCAGAACAAAAGAACTGTGCTTCCTACACACACGGGGCATATCTAGTTCAACTCTGCTTAGGAAACTGACAAGAACAGTAGCTTCTCTTCAGTCCAATACACTGTACTTGCTGGGAACAGACGCGAGTGCTATTTGCACTGTGTATGGCAATGGGAGCGCAATAGTGACTCTTCTTAGCAGAAAACAACTCTTGCTCATAGGACCAGAAACTGCATGGGATTCAACTCCGTTTAGGACTGGGAAACAAACGCTAGCTCGCCTTGCAAGAAACACACTCTGCTTTTGAGAAAACAGCACTCTTCTACTCTCCTGTGTTTCCTATAGGGCCAGAACAGTGAGCTTGCTCAGAACAAAAGAACTGTGCTTCCTACACACACGGGGCATATCTAGTTCAACTCTGCTTAAGAATCTGACAAGAACAGTAGCTTCTCTTCAGTCCAATACACTGTACTTGCTGGGAACAGACGCGAGTGCTATTTGCACTGTGTATGGCAATGGGAGCGCAATAGTGACTCTTCTTAGCAGAAAACAACTCTTGCTCGTAGGACCAGAAACTGCATGGGATTCAACTCCGTTTAGGACTGGGAAACAAACGCTAGCTCGCCTTGCAAGAAACACACTCTGCTTTTGAGAAAACAGCACTCTTCTACTCTCCTGTGTTTCCTATAGGGCCAGAACAGTGAGCTTGCTCAGAACAAAAGAACTGTGCTTCCTACACACACGGGGCATATCTAGTTCAACTCTGCTTAGGAAACTGACCAGAACAGTAGCTTCTCTTCAGTCCAATACACTGTACTTGCTGGGAACAGACGCGAGTGCTATTTGCACTGTGTATGGCAATGGGAGCGCAATAGTGACTCTTCTTAGCAGAAAACAACTGTTGCTCGTAGGACCAGAAACTGCATGGGATTCAACTCCGTTTAGGACTGGGAAACAAACGCTAGCTCGCCTTGCAAGAAACACACTCTGCTTTTGAGAAAACAGCACTCTTCTACTCTCCTGTGTTTCCTATAGGGCCAGAACAGTGAGCTTGCTCAGAACAAAAGAACTGTGCTTCCTACACACACGGGGCATATCTAGTTCAACTCTGCTTAGGAAACTGACAAGAACAGTAGCTTCTCTTCAGTCCAATACACTGTACTTGCTGGGAACAGACGCGAGTGCTATTTGCACTGTGTATGGCAATGGGAGCGCAATAGTGACTCTTCTTAGCAGAAAACAACTCTGGCTCGTAGGACCAGAAACTGCATGGGATTCAACTCCGTTTAGGACTGGGAAACAAACTATAGCTCGCCTTGCAAGAAACACACTCTGCTTTTGAGAAAACAGCACTCTTCTACTCTCCTGTGTTTCCTATAGGGCCAGAACAGTGAGCTTGCTCAGAACAAAAGAACTGTGCTTCCTACACACACGGGGCATATCTAGTTCAACTCTGCTTAGGAAACTGACAAGAACAGTAGCTTCTCTTCAGTCCAATACACTGTACTTGCTGGGAACAGACGCGAGTGCTATTTGCACTGTGTATGGCAATGGGAGCGCAATAGTGACTCTTCTTAGCAGAAAACAACTCTTGCTCGTAGGACCAGAAACTGCATGGGATTCAACTCCGTTTAGGACTGGGAAACAAACGCTAGCTCGCCTTGCAAGAAACACACTCTGCTTTTGAGAAAACAGCACTCTTCTACTCTCCTGTGTTTCCTATAGGGCCAGAACAGTGAGCTTGCTCAGAACAAAAGAACTGTGCTTCCTACACACACGGGGCATATCTAGTTCAACTCTGCTTAGGAAACTGACAAGAACAGTAGCTTCTCTTCATTCCAACACACTGTACTTGCTGTGAACAGACGCGAGTGCTATTTGCACTGTGTATGGCAATGGGAGCGCAATAGTGACTCTTCTTAGCAGAAAACAACTCTTGCTCGTAGGACCAGAAACTGCATGGGATTCAACTCCGTTTAGGACTGGGAAACAAACGCTAGCTCGCCTTGCAAGAAACACACTCTGCTTTTGAGAAAACAGCACTCTTCTACTCTCCTGTGTTTCCTATAGGGCCAGAACAGTGAGCTTGCTCAGAACAAAAGAACTGTGCTTCCTACACACACGGGGCATATCTAGTTCAACTCTGCTTAGGAAACTGACAAGAACAGTAGCTTCTCTTCAGTCCAATACACTGTACTTGCTGGGAACAGACGCGAGTGCTATTTGCACTGTGTATGGCAATGGGAGCGCAATAGTGACTCTTCTTAGCAGAAAACAACTCTGGCTCGTAGGACCAGAAACTGCATGGGATTCAACTCCGTTTAGGACTGGGAAACAAACGCTAGCTCGCCTTGCAAGAAACACACTCTGCTTTTGAGAAAACAGCACTCTTCTACTCTCCTGTGTTTCCTATAGGGCCAGAACAGTGAGCTTGCTCAGAACAAAAGAACTGTGCTTCCTACACACACGGGGCATATCTAGTTCAACTCTGCTTAGGAAACTGACAAGAACAGTAGCTTCTCTACAGTCCAATACACTGTACTTGCTGGGAACAGACGCGAGTGCTATTTGCACTGTGTATGGAAATGGGAGCGCAATAGTGACTCTTCTTAGCAGAAAACAACTCTTGCTCGTAGGACCAGAAACTGCATGGGATTCAACTCCATTTAGGACTGGGAAACAAACGCCAGCTCGCCTTGCAAGAAACACACTCTGCTTTTGAGAAAACAGCACTCTTCTACTCTCCTGTGTTTCCTATAGGGCCAGAACAGTGAGCTTGCTCAGAACAAAAGAACTGTGCTTCCTACACACACGGGGCATATCTAGTTCAACTCTGCTTAGGAAACTTACAAGAACAGTAGCTTCTCTTCAGTCCAATACACTGTACTTGCTGGGAACAGACGCGAGTGCTATTTGCACTGTGTATGGCAATGGGAGCGCAATAGTGACTCTTCTTAGCGGAAAACAACTCTTGCTCGTAGGACCAGAAACTGCATGGGATTCAACTCCGTTTAGGACTGGGAAACAAACGCTAGCTCGCCTTGCAAGAAACACTCTGCTTTTGAGAAAACAGCACTCTTCTACTCTCCTGTGTTTCCTATAGGGCCAGAACAGTGAGCTTGCTCAGAACAAAAGAACTGTGCTTCCTACACACACGGGGCATATCTAGTTCAACTCTGCTTAGGAAACTGACAAGAACAGTAGCTTCTCTTCAGTCCAATACACTGTACTTGCTGGGAACAGACGCGAGTGCTATTTGCACTGTGTATGGAAATGGGAGCGCAATAGTGACTCTTCTTAGCAGAAAACAACTCTTGCTCGTAGGACCAGAAACTGCATGGGATTCAACTCCATTTAGGACTGGGAAACAAACGCCAGCTCGCCTTGCAAGAAACACACTCTGCTTTTGAGAAAACAGCACTCTTCTACTCTCCTGTGTTTCCTATAGGGCCAGAACAGTGAGCTTGCTCAGAACAAAAGAACTGTGCTTCCTACACACACGGGGCATATCTAGTTCAACTCTGCTTAGGAAACTGACAAGAACAGTAGCTTCTCTTCAGTCCAATACACTGTACTTGCTGGGAACAGACGCGAGTGCTATTTGCACTGTGTATGGCAATGGGAGCGCAATAGTGACTCTTCTTAGCGGAAAACAACTCTTGCTCGTAGGACCAGAAACTGCATGGGATTCAACTCCGTTTAGGACTGGGAAACAAACGCTAGCTCGCCTTGCAAGAAACACACTCTGCTTTTGAGAAAACAGCACTCTTCTACTCTCCTGTGTTTCCTATAGGGCCAGAACATTGAGCTTGCTCAGAACAAAAGAACTGTGCTTCCTACACACACGGGGCATATCTAGTTCAACTCTGCTTAGGAAACTGACAAGAACAGTAGCTTCTCTTCAGTCCAATACACTGTACTTGCTGGGAACAGACGCGAGTGCTATTTGCACTGTGTATGGCAATGGGAGCGCAATAGTGACTCTTCTTAGCAGAAAACAACTCTTGCTCATAGGACCAGAAACTGCATGGGATTCAACTCCGTTTAGGACTGGGAAACAAACGCTAGCTCGCCTTGCAAGAAACACACTCTGCTTTTGAGAAAACAGCACTCTTCTACTCTCCTGTGTTTCCTATAGGGCCAGAACAGTGAGCTTGCTCAGAACAAAAGAACTGTGCTTCCTACACACACGGGGCATATCTAGTTCAACTCTGCTTAAGAATCTGACAAGAACAGTAGCTTCTCTTCAGTCCAATACACTGTACTTGCTGGGAACAGACGCGAGTGCTATTTGCACTGTGTATGGCAATGGGAGCGCAATAGTGACTCTTCTTAGCAGAAAACAACTCTTGCTCGTAGGACCAGAAACTGCATGGGATTCAACTCCGTTTAGGACTGGGAAACAAACGCTAGCTCGCCTTGCAAGAAACACACTCTGCTTTTGAGAAAACAGCACTCTTCTACTCTCCTGTGTTTCCTATAGGGCCAGAACAGTGAGCTTGCTCAGAACAAAAGAACTGTGCTTCCTACACACACGGGGCATATCTAGTTCAACTCTGCTTAGGAAACTGACCAGAACAGTAGCTTCTCTTCAGTCCAATACACTGTACTTGCTGGGAACAGACGCGAGTGCTATTTGCACTGTGTATGGCAATGGGAGCGCAATAGTGACTCTTCTTAGCAGAAAACAACTGTTGCTCGTAGGACCAGAAACTGCATGGGATTCAACTCCGTTTAGGACTGGGAAACAAACGCTAGCTCGCCTTGCAAGAAACACACTCTGCTTTTGAGAAAACAGCACTCTTCTACTCTCCTGTGTTTCCTATAGGGCCAGAACAGTGAGCTTGCTCAGAACAAAAGAACTGTGCTTCCTACACACACGGGGCATATCTAGTTCAACTCTGCTTAGGAAACTGACAAGAACAGTAGCTTCTCTTCAGTCCAATACACTGTACTTGCTGGGAACAGACGCGAGTGCTATTTGCACTGTGTATGGCAATGGGAGCGCAATAGTGACTCTTCTTAGCAGAAAACAACTCTGGCTCGTAGGACCAGAAACTGCATGGGATTCAACTCCGTTTAGGACTGGGAAACAAACTATAGCTCGCCTTGCAAGAAACACACTCTGCTTTTGAGAAAACAGCACTCTTCTACTCTCCTGTGTTTCCTATAGGGCCAGAACAGTGAGCTTGCTCAGAACAAAAGAACTGTGCTTCCTACACACACGGGGCATATCTAGTTCAACTCTGCTTAGGAAACTGACAAGAACAGTAGCTTCTCTTCAGTCCAATACACTGTACTTGCTGGGAACAGACGCGAGTGCTATTTGCACTGTGTATGGCAATGGGAGCGCAATAGTGACTCTTCTTAGCAGAAAACAACTCTTGCTCGTAGGACCAGAAACTGCATGGGATTCAACTCCGTTTAGGACTGGGAAACAAACGCTAGCTCGCCTTGCAAGAAACACACTCTGCTTTTGAGAAAACAGCACTCTTCTACTCTCCTGTGTTTCCTATAGGGCCAGAACAGTGAGCTTGCTCAGAACAAAAGAACTGTGCTTCCTACACACACGGGGCATATCTAGTTCAACTCTGCTTAGGAAACTGACAAGAACAGTAGCTTCTCTTCATTCCAACACACTGTACTTGCTGTGAACAGACGCGAGTGCTATTTGCACTGTGTATGGCAATGGGAGCGCAATAGTGACTCTTCTTAGCAGAAAACAACTCTTGCTCGTAGGACCAGAAACTGCATGGGATTCAACTCCGTTTAGGACTGGGAAACAAACGCTAGCTCGCCTTGCAAGAAACACACTCTGCTTTTGAGAAAACAGCACTCTTCTACTCTCCTGTGTTTCCTATAGGGCCAGAACAGTGAGCTTGCTCAGAACAAAAGAACTGTGCTTCCTACACACACGGGGCATATCTAGTTCAACTCTGCTTAGGAAACTGACAAGAACAGTAGCTTCTCTTCAGTCCAATACACTGTACTTGCTGGGAACAGACGCGAGTGCTATTTGCACTGTGTATGGCAATGGGAGCGCAATAGTGACTCTTCTTAGCAGAAAACAACTCTGGCTCGTAGGACCAGAAACTGCATGGGATTCAACTCCGTTTAGGACTGGGAAACAAACGCTAGCTCGCCTTGCAAGAAACACACTCTGCTTTTGAGAAAACAGCACTCTTCTACTCTCCTGTGTTTCCTATAGGGCCAGAACAGTGAGCTTGCTCAGAACAAAAGAACTGTGCTTCCTACACACACGGGGCATATCTAGTTCAACTCTGCTTAGGAAACTGACAAGAACAGTAGCTTCTCTACAGTCCAATACACTGTACTTGCTGGGAACAGACGCGAGTGCTATTTGCACTGTGTATGGAAATGGGAGCGCAATAGTGACTCTTCTTAGCAGAAAACAACTCTTGCTCGTAGGACCAGAAACTGCATGGGATTCAACTCCATTTAGGACTGGGAAACAAACGCCAGCTCGCCTTGCAAGAAACACACTCTGCTTTTGAGAAAACAGCACTCTTCTACTCTCCTGTGTTTCCTATAGGGCCAGAACAGTGAGCTTGCTCAGAACAAAAGAACTGTGCTTCCTACACACACGGGGCATATCTAGTTCAACTCTGCTTAGGAAACTGACAAGAACAGTAGCTTCTCTTCAGTCCAATACACTGTACTTGCTGGGAACAGACGCGAGTGCTATTTGCACTGTGTATGGCAATGGGAGCGCAATAGTGACTCTTCTTAGCGGAAAACAACTCTTGCTCGTAGGACCAGAAACTGCATGGGATTCAACTCCGTTTAGGACTGGGAAACAAACGCTAGCTCGCCTTGCAAGAAACACACTCTGCTTTTGAGAAAACAGCACTTTTCTACTCTCCTGTGTTTCCTATAGGGCCAGAACATTGAGCTTGCTCAGAACAAAAGAACTGTGCTTCCTACACACACGGGGCATATCTAGTTCAACTCTGCTTAGGAAACTGACAAGAACAGTAGCTTCTCTTCAGTCCAATACACTGTACTTGCTGGGAACAGACGCGAGTGCTATTTGCACTGTGTATGGCAATGGGAGCGCAATAGTGACTCTTCTTAGCAGAAAACAACTCTTGCTCGTAGGACCAGAAACTGCATGGGATTCAACTCCGTTTAGGACTGGGAAACAAACGCTAGCTCGCCTTGCAAGAAACACACTCTGCTTTTGAGAAAACAGCACTCTTCTACTCTCCTGTGTTTCCTATAGGGCCAGAACAGTGAGCTTGCTCAGAACAAAAGAACTGTGCTTCCTACACACACGGGGCATATCTAGTTCAACTCTGCTTAGGAAACTGACAAGAACAGTAGCTTCTCTTCAGTCCAATACACTGTACTTGCTGTGAACAGACGCGAGTGCTATTTGCACTGTGTATGGCAATGGGAGCGCAATAGTGACTCTTCTTAGCAGAAAACAACTCTTGCTCGTAGGACCAGAAACTGCATGGGATTCAACTCCGTTTAGGACTGGGAAACAAACGCTAGCTCGCCTTGCAAGAAACACACTCTGCTTTTGAGAAAACAGCACTCTTCTACTCTCCTGTGTTTCCTATAGGGCCAGAACAGTGAGCTTGCTCAGAACAAAAGAACTGTGCTTCCTACACACACGGGGCATATCTAGTTCAACTCTGCTTAGGAAACTGACAAGAACAGTAGCTTCTCTTCAGTCCAATACACTGTACTTGCTGGGAACAGACGCGAGTGCTATTTGCACTGTGTATGGCAATGGGAGCGCAATAGTGACTCTTCTTAGCAGAAAACAACTCTGGCTCGTAGGACCAGAAACTGCATGGGATTCAACTCCATTTAGGACTGGGAAACAAACTATAGCTGGCCTTGCAAGAAACACTCTGCTTTTGAGAAAACAGCACTCTTCTACTCTCCTGTGTTTCCTATAGGGCCAGAACAGTGAGCTTGCTCAGAACAAAAGAACTGTGCTTCCTACACACACGGGGCATATCTAGTTCAACTCTGCTTAGGAAACTGACAAGAACAGTAGCTTCTCTTCAGTCCAATACACTGTACTTGCTGGGAACAGACGCGAGTGCTATTTGCACTGTGTATGGAAATGGGAGCGCAATAGTGACTCTTCTTAGCAGAAAACAACTCTTGCTCGTAGGACCAGAAACTGCATGGGATTCAACTCCATTTAGGACTGGGAAACAAACGCCAGCTCGCCTTGCAAGAAACACACTCTGCTTTTGAGAAAACAGCACTCTTCTACTCTCCTGTGTTTCCTATAGGGCCAGAACAGTGAGCTTGCTCAGAACAAAAGAACTGTGCTTCCTACACACACGGGGCATATCTAGTTCAACTCTGCTTAGGAAACTGACAAGAACAGTAGCTTCTCTTCAGTCCAATACACTGTACTTGCTGGGAACAGACGCGAGTGCTATTTGCACTGTGTATGGCAATGGGAGCGCAATAGTGACTCTTCTTAGCGGAAAACAACTCTTGCTCGTAGGACCAGAAACTGCATGGGATTCAACTCCGTTTAGGACTGGGAAACAAACGCTAGCTCGCCTTGCAAGAAACACACTCTGCTTTTGAGAAAACAGCACTCTTCTACTCTCCTGTGTTTCCTATAGGGCCAGAACATTGAGCTTGCTCAGAACAAAAGAACTGTGCTTCCTACACACACGGGGCATATCTAGTTCAACTCTGCTTAGGAAACTGACAAGAACAGTAGCTTCTCTTCAGTCCAATACACTGTACTTGCTGGGAACAGACGCGAGTGCTATTTGCACTGTGTATGGCAATGGGAGCGCAATAGTGACTCTTCTTAGCAGAAAACAACTCTTGCTCATAGGACCAGAAACTGCATGGGATTCAACTCCGTTTAGGACTGGGAAACAAACGCTAGCTCGCCTTGCAAGAAACACACTCTGCTTTTGAGAAAACAGCACTCTTCTACTCTCCTGTGTTTCCTATAGGGCCAGAACAGTGAGCTTGCTCAGAACAAAAGAACTGTGCTTCCTACACACACGGGGCATATCTAGTTCAACTCTGCTTAAGAATCTGACAAGAACAGTAGCTTCTCTTCAGTCCAATACACTGTACTTGCTGGGAACAGACGCGAGTGCTATTTGCACTGTGTATGGCAATGGGAGCGCAATAGTGACTCTTCTTAGCAGAAAACAACTCTTGCTCGTAGGACCAGAAACTGCATGGGATTCAACTCCGTTTAGGACTGGGAAACAAACGCTAGCTCGCCTTGCAAGAAACACACTCTGCTTTTGAGAAAACAGCACTCTTCTACTCTCCTGTGTTTCCTATAGGGCCAGAACAGTGAGCTTGCTCAGAACAAAAGAACTGTGCTTCCTACACACACGGGGCATATCTAGTTCAACTCTGCTTAGGAAACTGACCAGAACAGTAGCTTCTCTTCAGTCCAATACACTGTACTTGCTGGGAACAGACGCGAGTGCTATTTGCACTGTGTATGGCAATGGGAGCGCAATAGTGACTCTTCTTAGCAGAAAACAACTGTTGCTCGTAGGACCAGAAACTGCATGGGATTCAACTCCGTTTAGGACTGGGAAACAAACGCTAGCTCGCCTTGCAAGAAACACACTCTGCTTTTGAGAAAACAGCACTCTTCTACTCTCCTGTGTTTCCTATAGGGCCAGAACAGTGAGCTTGCTCAGAACAAAAGAACTGTGCTTCCTACACACACGGGGCATATCTAGTTCAACTCTGCTTAGGAAACTGACAAGAACAGTAGCTTCTCTTCAGTCCAATACACTGTACTTGCTGGGAACAGACGCGAGTGCTATTTGCACTGTGTATGGCAATGGGAGCGCAATAGTGACTCTTCTTAGCAGAAAACAACTCTGGCTCGTAGGACCAGAAACTGCATGGGATTCAACTCCGTTTAGGACTGGGAAACAAACTATAGCTCGCCTTGCAAGAAACACACTCTGCTTTTGAGAAAACAGCACTCTTCTACTCTCCTGTGTTTCCTATAGGGCCAGAACAGTGAGCTTGCTCAGAACAAAAGAACTGTGCTTCCTACACACACGGGGCATATCTAGTTCAACTCTGCTTAGGAAACTGACAAGAACAGTAGCTTCTCTTCAGTCCAATACACTGTACTTGCTGGGAACAGACGCGAGTGCTATTTGCACTGTGTATGGCAATGGGAGCGCAATAGTGACTCTTCTTAGCAGAAAACAACTCTGGCTCGTAGGACCAGAAACTGCATGGGATTCAACTCCGTTTAGGACTGGGAAACAAACGCTAGCTCGCCTTGCAAGAAACACACTCTGCTTTTGAGAAAACAGCACTCTTCTACTCTCCTGTGTTTCCTATAGGGCCAGAACAGTGAGCTTGCTCAGAACAAAAGAACTGTGCTTCCTACACACACGGGGCATATCTAGTTCAACTCTGCTTAGGAAACTGACAAGAACAGTAGCTTCTCTTCATTCCAACACACTGTACTTGCTGTGAACAGACGCGAGTGCTATTTGCACTGTGTATGGCAATGGGAGCGCAATAGTGACTCTTCTTAGCAGAAAACAACTCTTGCTCGTAGGACCAGAAACTGCATGGGATTCAACTCCGTTTAGGACTGGGAAACAAACGCTAGCTCGCCTTGCAAGAAACACACTCTGCTTTTGAGAAAACAGCACTCTTCTACTCTCCTGTGTTTCCTATAGGGCCAGAACAGTGAGCTTGCTCAGAACAAAAGAACTGTGCTTCCTACACACACGGGGCATATCTAGTTCAACTCTGCTTAGGAAACTGACAAGAACAGTAGCTTCTCTTCAGTCCAATACACTGTACTTGCTGGGAACAGACGCGAGTGCTATTTGCACTGTGTATGGCAATGGGAGCGCAATAGTGACTCTTCTTAGCAGAAAACAACTCTGGCTCGTAGGACCAGAAACTGCATGGGATTCAACTCCGTTTAGGACTGGGAAACAAACGCTAGCTCGCCTTGCAAGAAACACACTCTGCTTTTGAGAAAACAGCACTCTTCTACTCTCCTGTGTTTCCTATAGGGCCAGAACAGTGAGCTTGCTCAGAACAAAAGAACTGTGCTTCCTACACACACGGGGCATATCTAGTTCAACTCTGCTTAGGAAACTGACAAGAACAGTAGCTTCTCTACAGTCCAATACACTGTACTTGCTGGGAACAGACGCGAGTGCTATTTGCACTGTGTATGGAAATGGGAGCGCAATAGTGACTCTTCTTAGCAGAAAACAACTCTTGCTCGTAGGACCAGAAACTGCATGGGATTCAACTCCATTTAGGACTGGGAAACAAACGCCAGCTCGCCTTGCAAGAAACACACTCTGCTTTTGAGAAAACAGCACTCTTCTACTCTCCTGTGTTTCCTATAGGGCCAGAACAGTGAGCTTGCTCAGAACAAAAGAACTGTGCTTCCTACACACACGGGGCATATCTAGTTCAACTCTGCTTAGGAAACTTACAAGAACAGTAGCTTCTCTTCAGTCCAATACACTGTACTTGCTGGGAACAGACGCGAGTGCTATTTGCACTGTGTATGGCAATGGGAGCGCAATAGTGACTCTTCTTAGCGGAAAACAACTCTTGCTCGTAGGACCAGAAACTGCATGGGATTCAACTCCGTTTAGGACTGGGAAACAAACGCTAGCTTGCCTTGCAAGAAACACACTCTGCTTTTGAGAAAACAGCACTCTTCTACTCTCCTGTGTTTCCTATAGGGCCAGAACATTGAGCTTGCTCAGAACAAAAGAACTGTGCTTCCTACACACACGGGGCATATCTAGTTCAACTCTGCTTAGGAAACTGACAAGAACAGTAGCTTCTCTTCAGTCCAATACACTGTACTTGCTGGGAACAGACGCGAGTGCTATTTGCACTGTGTATGGCAATGGGAGCGCAATAGTGACTCTTCTTAGCAGAAAACAACTCTTGCTCGTAGGACCAGAAACTGCATGGGATTCAACTCCGTTTAGGACTGGGAAACAAACGCTAGCTCGCCTTGCAAGAAACACACTCTGCTTTTAAGAAAACAGCACTCTTCTACTCTCCTGTGTTTCCTATAGGGCCAGAACAGTGAGCTTGCTCAGAACAAAAGAACTGTGCTTCCTACACACACGGGGCATATCTAGTTCAACTCTGCTTAGGAAACTGACAAGAACAGTAGCTTCTCTTCAGTCCAATACACTGTACTTGCTGGGAACAGACGCGAGTGCTATTTGCACTGTGTATGGAAATGGGAGCGCAATAGTGACTCTTCTTAGCAGAAAACAACTCTTGCTCGTAGGACCAGAAACTGCATGGGATTCAACTCCATTTAGGACTGGGAAACAAACGCCAGCTCGCCTTGCAAGAAACACACTCTGCTTTTGAGAAAACAGCACTCTTCTACTCTCCTGTGTTTCCTATAGGGCCAGAACAGTGAGCTTGCTCAGAACAAAAGAACTGTGCTTCCTACACACACGGGGCATATCTAGTTCAACTCTGCTTAGGAAACTGACAAGAACAGTAGCTTCTCTTCAGTCCAATACACTGTACTTGCTGGGAACAGACGCGAGTGCTATTTGCACTGTGTATGGCAATGGGAGCGCAATAGTGACTCTTCTTAGCGGAAAACAACTCTTGCTCGTAGGACCAGAAACTGCATGGGATTCAACTCCGTTTAGGACTGGGAAACAAACGCTAGCTCGCCTTGCAAGAAACACACTCTGCTTTTGAGAAAACAGCACTCTTCTACTCTCCTGTGTTTCCTATAGGGCCAGAACATTGAGCTTGCTCAGAACAAAAGAACTGTGCTTCCTACACACACGGGGCATATCTAGTTCAACTCTGCTTAGGAAACTGACAAGAACAGTAGCTTCTCTTCAGTCCAATACACTGTACTTGCTGGGAACAGACGCGAGTGCTATTTGCACTGTGTATGGCAATGGGAGCGCAATAGTGACTCTTCTTAGCAGAAAACAACTCTTGCTCATAGGACCAGAAACTGCATGGGATTCAACTCCGTTTAGGACTGGGAAACAAACGCTAGCTCGCCTTGCAAGAAACACACTCTGCTTTTGAGAAAACAGCACTCTTCTACTCTCCTGTGTTTCCTATAGGGCCAGAACAGTGAGCTTGCTCAGAACAAAAGAACTGTGCTTCCTACACACACGGGGCATATCTAGTTCAACTCTGCTTAAGAATCTGACAAGAACAGTAGCTTCTCTTCAGTCCAATACACTGTACTTGCTGGGAACAGACGCGAGTGCTATTTGCACTGTGTATGGCAATGGGAGCGCAATAGTGACTCTTCTTAGCAGAAAACAACTCTTGCTCGTAGGACCAGAAACTGCATGGGATTCAACTCCGTTTAGGACTGGGAAACAAACGCTAGCTCGCCTTGCAAGAAACACACTCTGCTTTTGAGAAAACAGCACTCTTCTACTCTCCTGTGTTTCCTATAGGGCCAGAACAGTGAGCTTGCTCAGAACAAAAGAACTGTGCTTCCTACACACACGGGGCATATCTAGTTCAACTCTGCTTAGGAAACTGACCAGAACAGTAGCTTCTCTTCAGTCCAATACACTGTACTTGCTGGGAACAGACGCGAGTGCTATTTGCACTGTGTATGGCAATGGGAGCGCAATAGTGACTCTTCTTAGCAGAAAACAACTCTTGCTCGTAGGACCAGAAACTGCATGGGATTCAACTCCGTTTAGGACTGGGAAACAAACGCTAGCTCGCCTTGCAAGAAACACACTCTGCTTTTGAGAAAACAGCACTCTTCTACTCTCCTGTGTTTCCTATAGGGCCAGAACAGTGAGCTTGCTCAGAACAAAAGAACTGTGCTTCCTACACACACGGGGCATATCTAGTTCAACTCTGCTTAGGAAACTGACAAGAACAGTAGCTTCTCTTCAGTCCAATACACTGTACTTGCTGGGAACAGACGCGAGTGCTATTTGCACTGTGTATGGCAATGGGAGCGCAATAGTGACTCTTCTTAGCAGAAAACAACTCTTGCTCGTAGGACCAGAAACTGCATGGGATTCAACTCCGTTTAGGACTGGGAAACAAACTATAGCTGGCCTTGCAAGAAACACACTCTGCTTTTGAGAAAACAGCACTCTTCTACTCTCCTGTGTTTCCTATAGGGCCAGAACAGTGAGCTTGCTCAGAACAAAAGAACTGTGCTTCCTACACACACGGGGCATATCTAGTTCAACTCTGCTTAGGAAACTGACAAGAACAGTAGCTTCTCTTCAGTCCAATACACTGTACTTGCTGGGAACAGACGCGAGTGCTATTTGCACTGTGTATGGCAATGGGAGCGCAATAGTGACTCTTCTTAGCAGAAAACAACTCTTGCTCGTAGGACCAGAAACTGCATGGGATTCAACTCCGTTTAGGACTGGGAAACAAACGCTAGCTCGCCTTGCAAGAAACACACTCTGCTTTTGAGAAAACAGCACTCTTCTACTCTCCTGTGTTTCCTATAGGGCCAGAACAGTGACTTTGCTCAGAACAAAAGAACTGTGCTTCCTACACACACGGGGCATATCTAGTTCAACTCTGCTTAGGAAACTGACAAGAACAGTAGCTTCTCTTCAGTCCAACACACTGTACTTGCTGTGAACAGACGCGAGTGCTATTTGCACTGTGTATGGCAATGGGAGCGCAATAGTGACTCTTCTTAGCAGAAAACAACTCTTGCTCGTAGGACCAGAAACTGCATGGGATTCAACTCCGTTTAGGACTGGGAAACAAACGCTAGCTCGCCTTGCAAGAAACACACTCTGCTTTTGAGAAAACAGCACTCTTCTACTCTCCTGTGTTTCCTATAGGGCCAGAACAGTGAGCTTGCTCAGAACAAAAGAACTGTGCTTCCTACACACACGGGGCATATCTAGTTCAACTCTGCTTAGGAAACTGACAAGAACAGTAGCTTCTCTTCAGTCCAATACACTGTACTTGCTGGGAACAGACGCGAGTGCTATTTGCACTGTGTATGGCAATGGGAGCGCAATAGTGACTCTTCTTAGCAGAAAACAACTCTGGCTCGTAGGACCAGAAACTGCATGGGATTCAACTCCGTTTAGGACTGGGAAACAAACTATAGCTCGCCTTGCAAGAAACACACTCTGCTTTTGAGAAAACAGCACTCTTCTACTCTCCTGTGTTTCCTATAGGGCCAGAACAGTGAGCTTGCTCAGAACAAAAGAACTGTGCTTCCTACACACACGGGGCATATCTAGTTCAACTCTGCTTAGGAAACTGACAAGAACAGTAGCTTCTCTTCAGTCCAATACACTGTACTTGCTGGGAACAGACGCGAGTGCTATTTGCACTGTGTATGGAAATGGGAGCGCAATAGTGACTCTTCTTAGCAGAAAACAACTCTTGCTCGTAGGACCAGAAACTGCATGGGATTCAACTCCATTTAGGACTGGGAAACAAACGCCAGCTCGCCTTGCAAGAAACACACTCTGCTTTTGAGAAAACAGCACTCTTCTACTCTCCTGTGTTTCCTATAGGGCCAGAACAGTGAGCTTGCTCAGAACAAAAGAACTGTGCTTCCTACACACACGGGGCATATCTAGTTCAACTCTGCTTAGGAAACTGACAAGAACAGTAGCTTCTCTTCAGTCCAATACACTGTACTTGCTGGGAACAGACGCGAGTGCTATTTGCACTGTGTATGGCAATGGGAGCGCAATAGTGACTCTTCTTAGGGGAAAACAACTCTTGCTCGTAGGACCAGAAACTGCATGGGATTCAACTCCGTTTAGGACTGGGAAACAAACGCTAGCTCGCCTTGCAAGAAACACACTCTGCTTTTGAGAAAACAGCACTCTTCTACTCTCCTGTGTTTCCTATAGGGCCAGAACATTGAGCTTGCTCAGAACAAAAGAACTGTGCTTCCTACACACACGGGGCATATCTAGTTCAACTCTGCTTAGGAAACTGACAAGAACAGTAGCTTCTCTTCAGTCCAATACACTGTACTTGCTGTGAACAGACGCGAGTGCTATTTGCACTGTGTATGGCAATGGGAGCGCAATAGTGACTCTTCTTAGCAGAAAACAACTCTTGCTCATAGGACCAGAAACTGCATGGGATTCAACTCCGTTTAGGACTGGGAAACAAACGCTAGCTCGCCTTGCAAGAAACACACTCTGCTTTTAAGAAAACAGCACTCTTCTACTCTCCTGTGTTTCCTATAGGGCCAGAACAGTGAGCTTGCTCAGAACAAAAGAACTGTGCTTCCTACACACACGGGGCATATCTAGTTCAACTCTGCTTAGGAATCTGAGAAGAACAGTAGCTTCTCTTCAGTCCAATACACTGTACTTGCTGGGAACAGACGCGAGTGCTATTTGCACTGTGTATGGCAATGGGAGCGCAATAGTGACTCTTCTTAGCAGAAAACAACTCTTGCTCGTAGGACCAGAAACTGCATGGGATTCAACTCCGTTTAGGACTGGGAAACAAACGCTAGCTCGCCTTGCAAGAAACACACTCTGCTTTTGAGAAAACAGCACTCTTCTACTCTCCTGTGTTTCCTATAGGGCCAGAACAGTGAGCTTGCTCAGAACAAAAGAACTGTGCTTCCTACACACACGGGGCATATCTAGTTCAACTCTGCTTAGGAAACTGACCAGAACAGTAGCTTCTCTTCAGTCCAATACACTGTACTTGCTGGGAACAGACGCGAGTGCTATTTGCACTGTGTATGGCAATGGGAGCGCAATAGTGACTCTTCTTAGCAGAAAACAACTCTTGCTCGTAGGACCAGAAACTGCATGGGATTCAACTCCGTTTAGGACTGGGAAACAAACGCTAGCTCGCCTTGCAAGAAACACACTCTGCTTTTGAGAAAACAGCACTCTTCTACTCTCCTGTGTTTCCTATAGGGCCAGAACAGTGAGCTTGCTCAGAACAAAAGAACTGTGCTTCCTACACACACGGGGCATATCTAGTTCAACTCTGCTTAGGAAACTGACAAGAACAGTAGCTTCTCTTCAGTCCAATACACTGTACTTGCTGGGAACAGACGCGAGTGCTATTTGCACTGTGTATGGCAATGGGAGCGCAATAGTGACTCTTCTTAGCAGAAAACAACTCTGGCTCGTAGGACCAGAAACTGCATGGGATTCAACTCCGTTTAGGACTGGGAAACAAACTATAGCTCGCCTTGCAAGAAACACACTCTGCTTTTGAGAAAACAGCACTCTTCTACTCTCCTGTGTTTCCTATAGGGCCAGAACAGTGAGCTTGCTCAGAACAAGAGAACTGTGCTTCCTACACACACGGGGCATATCTAGTTCAACTCTGCTTAGGAAACTGACAAGAACAGTAGCTTCTCTTCAGTCCAATACACTGTACTTGCTGGGAACAGACGCGAGTGCTATTTGCACTGTGTATGGCAATGGGAGCGCAATAGTGACTCTTCTTAGCAGAAAACAACTCTTGCTCGTAGGACCAGAAACTGCATGGGATTCAACTCTGTTTAGGACTGGGAAACAAACGCTAGCTCGCCTTGCAAGAAACACACTCTGCTTTTGAGAAAACAGCACTCTTCTACTCTCCTGTGTTTCCTATAGGGCCAGAACAGTGAGCTTGCTCAGAACAAAAGAACTGTGCTTCCTACACACACGGGGCATATCTAGTTCAACTCTGCTTAGGAAACTGAGAAGAACAGTAGCTTCTCTTCAGTCCAATACACTGTACTTGCTGGGAACAGACGCGAGTGCTATTTGCACTGTGTATGGCAATGGGAGCGCAATAGTGACTCTTCTTAGCAGAAAACAACTCTGGCTCGTAGGACCAGAAACTGCATGGGATTCAACTCCGTTTAGGACTGGGAAACAAACTATAGCTCGCCTTGCAAGAAACACACTCTGCTTTTGAGAAAACAGCACTCTTCTACTCTCCTGTGTTTCCTATAGGGCCAGAACAGTGAGCTTGCTCAGAACAAGAGAACTGTGCTTCCTACACACACGGGGCATATCTAGTTCAACTCTGCTTAGGAAACTGACAAGAACAGTAGCTTCTCTTCAGTCCAATACACTGTACTTGCTGGGAACAGACGCGAGTGCTATTTGCACTGTGTATGGCAATGGGAGCGCAATAGTGACTCTTCTTAGCAGAAAACAACTCTTGCTCGTAGGACCAGAAACTGCATGGGATTCAACTCCGTTTAGGACTGGAAAACAAACGCTAGCTCGCCTTGCAAGAAACACACTCTGCTTTTGAAAAAACAGCACTCTTCTACTCTCCTGTGTTTCCTATACGGCCAGAACATTGAGCTTGCTCAGAACAAAAGAACTGTGCTTCCTACACACACGGGGCATATCTAGTTCAACTCTGCTTAGGATGCTGACAAGAACAGTAGCTTCTCTTCAGTCCAATACACTGTACTTGCTGGGAACAGACGCGAGTGCTATTTGCACTGTGTATGGCAATGGGAGCGCAATAGTGACTCTTCTTAGCAGAAAACAACTCTTGCTCGTAGGACCAGAAACTGCGTGGGATTCAACTCCGTTTAGGACTGCGAAACAAACGCTAGGTCGCCTTGCAGAAACACACTCTGCTTTTGAGAAAACAGCACTCTTCTACTCTCCTGTGTTTCCTATAGGGCCAGAACAGTGAGCTTGCTCAGAACAAAAGAACTGTGCTTCCTACACACACGGGGCATATCTAGTTCAACTCTGCTTAGGAAACTGACAAGAACAGTAGCTTCTCTTCAGTCCAATACACTGTACTTGCTGGGAACAGACGCGAGTGCTATTTGCACTGTGTATGGCAATGGGAGCGCAATAGTGACTCTTCTTAGCAGAAAACAACTCTTGCTCGTAGGACCAGAAACTGCATGGGATTCAACTCCATTTAGGACTGGGAAACAAACGCCAGCTCGCCTTGCAAGAAACACACTCTGCTTTTGAGAAAACAGCACTCTTCTACTCTCCTGTGTTTCCTATAGGGCCAGAACAGTGAGCTTGCTCAGAACAAAAGAACTGTGCTTCCTACACACACGGGGCATATCTAGTTCAACTCTGCTTAGGAAACTGACCAGAACAGTAGCTTCTCTTCAGTCCAATACACTGTACTTGCTGGGAACAGACGCGAGTGCTATTTGCACTGTGTATGGCAATGGGAGCGCAATAGTGACTCTTCTTAGCAGAAAACAACTCTTGCTCGTAGGACCAGAAACTGCATGGGATTCAACTCCGTTTAGGACTGGGAAACAAACGCTAGCTCGCCTTGCAAGAAACACACTCTGCTTTTGAGAAAACAGCACTCTTCTACTCTCCTGTGTTTCCTATAGGGCCAGAACAGTGAGCTTGCTCAGAACAAAAGAACTGTGCTTCCTACACACACGGGGCATATCTAGTTCAACTCTGCTTAGGAAACTGACAAGAACAGTAGCTTCTCTTCAGTCCAATACACTGTACTTGCTGGGAACAGACGCGAGTGCTATTTGCACTGTGTATGGCAATGGGAGCGCAATAGTGACTCTTCTTAGCAGAAAACAACTCTTGCTCATAGGACCAGAAACTGCATGGGATTCAACTCCGTTTAGGACTGGGAAACAAACGCTAGCTCGCCTTGCAAGAAACACACTCTGCTTTTGAGAAAACAGCACTCTTCTACTCTCCTGTGTTTCCTATAGGGCCAGAACAGTGAGCTTGCTCAGAACAAAAGAACTGTGCTTCCTACACACACGGGGCATATCTAGTTCAACTCTGCTTAGGAATCTGACAAGAACAGTAGCTTCTCTTCAGTCCAATACACTGTACTTGCTGGGAACAGACGCGAGTGCTATTTGCACTGTGTATGGCAATGGGAGCGCAATAGTGACTCTTCTTAGCAGAAAACAACTCTTGCTCGTAGGACCAGAAACTGCATGGGATTCAACTCCGTTTAGGACTGGGAAACAAACGCTAGCTCGCCTTGCAAGAAACACACTCTGCTTTTGAGAAAACAGCACTCTTCTACTCTCCTGTGTTTCCTATAGGGCCAGAACAGTGAGCTTGCTCAGAACAAAAGAACTGTGCTTCCTACACACACGGGGCATATCTAGTTCAACTCTGCTTAGGAAACTGACCAGAACAGTAGCTTCTCTTCAGTCCAATACACTGTACTTGCTGGGAACAGACGCGAGTGCTATTTGCACTGTGTATGGCAATGGGAGCGCAATAGTGACTCTTCTTAGCAGAAAACAACTCTTGCTCGTAGGACCAGAAACTGCATGGGATTCAACTCCGTTTAGGACTGGGAAACAAACGCTAGCTCGCCTTGCAAGAAACACACTCTGCTTTTGAGAAAACAGCACTCTTCTACTCTCCTGTGTTTCCTATAGGGCCAGAACAGTGAGCTTGCTCAGAACAAAAGAACTGTGCTTCCTACACACACGGGGCATATCTAGTTCAACTCTGCTTAGGAAACTGAGAAGAACAGTAGCTTCTCTTCAGTCCAATACACTGTACTTGCTGGGAACAGACGCGAGTGCTATTTGCACTGTGTATGGCAATGGGAGCGCAATAGTGACTCTTCTTAGCAGAAAACAACTCTGGCTCGTAGGACCAGAAACTGCATGGGATTCAACTCCGTTTAGGACTGGGAAACAAACTATAGCTCGCCTTGCAAGAAACACACTATGCTTTGGGGAAAACAGCACTCTTCTACTCTTCTGTGTTTCCTATAGGGCCAGAACAGTGAGCTTGCTAAGAACAAGAGAACTGTGCTTCCTACACACACGGGGCATATCTAGTTCAACTCTGCTTAGGAAACTGACAAGAACAGTAGCTTCTCTTCAGTCCAATACACTGTACTTGCTGGGAACAGACGCGAGTGCTATTTGCACTGTGTATGGCAATGGGAGCGCAATAGTGACTCTTCTTAGCAGAAAACAACTCTTGCTCGTAGGACCAGAAACTGCATGGGATTCAACTCCGTTTAGGACTGGGAAACAAACGCTAGCTCGCCTTGCAAGAAACACACTCTGCTTTTGAGAAAACAGCACTCTTCTACTCTCCTGTGTTTCCTATAGGGCCAGAACAGTGAGCTTGCTCAGAACAAAAGAACTGTGCTTCCTACACACACGGGGCATATCTAGTTCAACTCTGCTTAGGAAACTGACCAGAACAGTAGCTTCTCTTCAGTCCAATACACTGTACTTGCTGGGAACAGACGCGAGTGCTATTTGCACTGTGTATGGCAATGGGAGCGCAATAGTGACTCTTCTTAGCAGAAAACAACTCTTGCTCGTAGGACCAGAAACTGCATGGGATTCAACTCCGTTTAGGACTGGGAAACAAACGCTAGCTCGCCTTGCAAGAAACACACTCTGCTTTTGAGAAAACAGCACTCTTCTACTCTCCTGTGTTTCCTATAGGGCCAGAACAGTGAGCTTGCTCAGAACAAGAGAACTGTGCTTCCTACACACACGGGGCATATCTAGTTCAACTCTGCTTAGGAAACTGACAAGAACAGTAGCTTCTCTTCAGTCCAATACACTGTACTTGCTGGGAACAGACGCGAGTGCTATTTGCACTGTGTATGGCAATGGGAGCGCAATAGTGACTCTTCTTAGCAGAAAACAACTCTTGCTCGTAGGACCAGAAACTGCATGGGATTCAACTCCGTTTAGGACTGGAAAACAAACGCTAGCTCGCCTTGCAAGAAACACACTCTGCTTTTGAAAAAACAGCACTCTTCTACTCTCCTGTGTTTCCTATACGGCCAGAACATTGAGCTTGCTCAGAACAAAAGAACTGTGCTTCCTACACACACGGGGCATATCTAGTTCAACTCTGCTTAGGATGCTGAGAAGAACAGTAGCTTCTCTTCAGTCCAATACACTGTACTTGCTGGGAACAGACGCGAGTGCTATTTGCACTGTGTATGGCAATGGGAGCGCAATAGTGACTCTTCTTAGCAGAAAACAACTCTTGCTCGTAGGACCAGAAACTGCATGGGATTCAACTCCGTTTAGGACTGCGAAACAAACGCTAGCTCGCCTTGCAGAAACACACTCTGCTTTTGAGAAAACAGCACTCTTCTACTCTCCTGTGTTTCCTATAGGGCCAGAACAGTGAGCTTGCTCAGAACAAAAGAACTGTGCTTCCTACACACACGGGGCATATCTAGTTCAACTCTGCTTAGGAAACTGACAAGAACAGTAGCTTCTCTTCAGTCCAATACACTGTACTTGCTGGGAACAGACGCGAGTGCTATTTGCACTGTGTATGGCAATGGGAGCGCAATAGTGACTCTTCTTAGCAGAAAACAACTCTTGCTCGTAGGACCAGAAACTGCATGGGATTCAACTCCGTTTAGGACTGGGAAACAAACGCTAGCTCGCCTTGCAAGAAACACACTCTGCTTTTGAGAAAACAGCACTCTTCTACTCTCCTGTGTTTCCTATAGGGCCAGAACAGTGAGCTTGCTCAGAACAAAAGAACTGTGCTTCCTACACACACGGGGCATATCTAGTTCAACTCTGCTTAGGATGCTGACAAGAACAGTAGCTTCTCTTCAGTCCAATACACTGTACTTGCTGGGAACAGACGCGAGTGCTATTTGCACTGTGTATGGCAATGGGAGCGCAATAGTGACTCTTCTTAGCAGAAAACAACTCTTGCTCGTAGGACCAGAAACTGCATGGGATTCAACTCCGTTTAGGACTGCGAAACAAACGCTAGCTCGCCTTGCAGAAACACACTCTGCTTTTGAGAAAACAGCACTCTTCTACTCTCCTGTGTTTCCTATAGGGCCAGAACAGTGAGCTTGCTCAGAACAAAAGAACTGTGCTTCCTACACACACGGGGCATATCTAGTTCAACTCTGCTTAGGAAACTGACAAGAACAGTAGCTTCTCTTCAGTCCAATACACTGTACTTGCTGGGAACAGACGCGAGTGCTATTTGCACTGTGTATGGCAATGGGAGCGCAATAGTGACTCTTCTTAGCAGAAAACAACTCTTGCTCGTAGGACCAGAAACTGCATGGGATTCAACTCCATTTAGGACTGGGAAACAAACGCCAGCTCGCCTTGCAAGAAACACACTCTGCTTTTGAGAAAACAGCACTCTTCTACTCTCCTGTGTTTCCTATAGGGCCAGAACAGTGAGCTTGCTCAGAACAAAAGAACTGTGCTTCCTACACACACGGGGCATATCTAGTTCAACTCTGCTTAGGAAACTGACAAGAACAGTAGCTTCTCTTCAGTCCAATACACTGTACTTGCTGGGAACAGACGCGAGTGCTATTTGCACTGTGTATGGCAATGGGAGCGCAATAGTGACTCTTCTTAGCAGAAAACAACTCTTGCTCGTAGGACCAGAAACTGCATGGGATTCAACTCCGTTTAGGACTGGGAAACAAACGCTAGCTCGCCTTGCAAGAAACACACTCTGCTTTTGAGAAAACAGCACTCTTCTACTCTCCTGTGTTTCCTATAGGGCCAGAACAGTGAGCTTGCTCAGAACAAAAGAACTGTGCTTCCTACACACACGGGGCATATCTAGTTCAACTCTGCTTAGGAAACTGACAAGAACAGTAGCTTCTCTTCAGTCCAATACACTGTACTTGCTGGGAACAGACGCGAGTGCTATTTGCACTGTGTATGGCAATGGGAGCGCAATAGTGACTCTTCTTAGCAGAAAACAACTCTGGCTCGTAGGACCAGAAACTGCATGGGATTCAACTCCGTTTAGGACTGGGAAACAAACTATAGCTCGCCTTGCAAGAAACACACTCTGCTTTTGAGAAAACAGCACTCTTCTACTCTCCTGTGTTTCCTATAGGGCCAGAACAGTGAGCTTGCTCAGAACAAGAGAACTGTGCTTCCTACACACACGGGGCATATCTAGTTCAACTCTGCTTAGGAAACTGACAAGAACAGTAGCTTCTCTTCAGTCCAATACACTGTACTTGCTGGGAACAGACGCGAGTGCTATTTGTACTGTGTATGGCAATGGGAGCGCAATAGTGACTCTTCTTAGCAGAAAACAACTCTTGCTCGTAGGACCAGAAACTGCATGGGATTCAACTCCGTTTAGGACTGGAAAACAAACGCTAGCTCGCCTTGCAAGAAACACACTCTGCTTTTGAGAAAACAGCACTCTTCTACTCTCCTGTGTTTCCTATAGGGCCAGAACATTGAGCTTGCTCAGAACAAAAGAACTGTGCTTCCTACACACACGGGGCATATCTAGTTCAACTCTGCTTAGGATGCTGACAAGAACAGTAGCTTCTCTTCAGTCCAATACACTGTACTTGCTGGGAACAGACGCGAGTGCTATTTGCACTGTGTATGGCAATGGGAGCGCAATAGTGACTCTTCTTAGCAGAAAACAACTCTTGCTCGTAGGACCAGAAACTGCATGGGATTCAACTCCGTTTAGGACTGCGAAACAAACGCTAGCTCGCCTTGCAAGAAACACACTCTGCTTTTGAGAAAACAGCACTCTTCTACTCTCCTGTGTTTCCTATAGGGCCAGAACAGTGAGCTTGCTCAGAACAAAAGAACTGTGCTTCCTACACACACGGGGCATATCTAGTTCAACTCTGCTTAGGAAACTGACAAGAACAGTAGCTTCTCTTCAGTCCAATACACTGTACTTGCTGGGAACAGACGCGAGTGCTATTTGCACTGTGTATGGCAATGGGAGCGCAATAGTGACTCTTCTTAGCAGAAAACAACTCTGGCTCGTAGGACCAGAAACTGCATGGGATTCAACTCCGTTTAGGACTGGGAAACAAACGCTAGCTCGCCTTGCAAGAAACACACTCTGCTTTTGAGAAAACAGCACTCTTCTACTCTCCTGTGTTTCCTATAGGGCCAGAACAGTGAGCTTGCTCAGAACAAAAGAACTGTGCTTCCTACACACACGGGGCATATCTAGTTCAACTCTGCTTAGGAAACTGACCAGAACAGTAGCTTCTCTTCAGTCCAATACACTGTACTTGCTGGGAACAGACGCGAGTGCTATTTGCACTGTGTATGGCAATGGGAGCGCAATAGTGACTCTTATTAGCAGAAAACAACTCTTGCTCGTAGGACCAGAAACTGCATGGGATTCAACTCCGTTTAGGACTGGGAAACAAACGCTAGCTCGCCTTGCAAGAAACACACTCTGCTTTTGAGAAAACAGCACTCTTCTACTCTCCTGTGTTTCCTATAGGGCCAGAACAGTGAGCTTGCTCAGAACAAAAGAACTGTGCTTCCTACACACACGGGGCATATCTAGTTCAACTCTGCTTAGGAAACTGACAAGAACAGTAGCTTCTCTTCAGTCCAATACACTGTACTTGCTGGGAACAGACGCGAGTGCTATTTGCACTGTGTATGGCAATGGGAGCGCAATAGTGACTCTTCTTAGCAGAAAACAACTCTGGCTCGTAGGACCAGAAACTGCATGGGATTCAACTCCGTTTAGGACTGGGAAACAAACTATAGCTCGCCTTGCAAGAAACACACTCTGCTTTTGAGAAAACAGCACTCTTCTACTCTCCTGTGTTTCCTATAGGGCCAGAACAGTGAGCTTGCTCAGAACAAGAGAACTGTGCTTCCTACACACACGGGGCATATCTAGTTCAACTCTGCTTAGGAAACTGACAAGAACAGTAGCTTCTCTTCAGTCCAATACACTGTACTTGCTGGGAACAGACGCGAGTGCTATTTGCACTGTGTATGGCAATGGGAGCGCAATAGTGACTCTTCTTAGCAGAAAACAACTCTTGCTCGTAGGACCAGAAACTGCATGGGATTCAACTCCGTTTAGGACTGGGAAACAAACGCTAGCTCGCCTTGCAAGAAACACACTCTGCTTTTGAAAAAACAGCACTCTTCTACTCTCCTGTGTTTCCTATACGGCCAGAACATTGAGCTTGCTCAGAACAAAAGAACTGTGCTTCCTACACACACGGGGCATATCTAGTTCAACTCTGCTTAGGATGCTGACAAGAACAGTAGCTTCTCTTCAGTCCAATACACTGTACTTGCTGGGAACAGACGCGAGTGCTATTTGCACTGTGTATGGCAATGGGAGCGCAATAGTGACTCTTCTTAGCAGAAAACAACTCTTGCTCGTAGGACCAGAAACTGCATGGGATTCAACTCCGTTTAGGACTGCGAAACAAACGCTAGCTCGCCTTGCAAGAAACACACTCTGCTTTTGAGAAAACAGCACTCTTCTACTCTCCTGTGTTTCCTATAGGGCCAGAACAGTGAGCTTGCTCAGAACAAAAGAACTGTGCTTCCTACACACACGGGGCATATCTAGTTCAACTCTGCTTAGGAAACTGACCAGAACAGTAGCTTCTCTTCAGTCCAATACACTGTACTTGCTGGGAACAGACGCGAGTGCTATTTGCACTGTGTATGGCAATGGGAGCGCAATAGTGACTCTTCTTAGCAGAAAACAACTCTTGCTCGTAGGACCAGAAACTGCATGGGATTCAACTCCGTTTAGGACTGGGAAACAAACGCTAGCTCGCCTTGCAAGAAACACACTCTGCTTTTGAGAAAACAGCACTCTTCTACTCTCCTGTGTTTCCTATAGGGCCAGAACAGTGAGCTTGCTCAGAACAAAAGAACTGTGCTTCCTACACACACGGGGCATATCTAGTTCAACTCTGCTTAGGAAACTGAGAAGAACAGTAGCTTCTCTTCAGTCCAATACACTGTACTTGCTGGGAACAGACGCGAGTGCTATTTGCACTGTGTATGGCAATGGGAGCGCAATAGTGACTCTTCTTAGCAGAAAACAACTCTGGCTCGTAGGACCAGAAACTGCATGGGATTCAACTCCGTTTAGGACTGGGAAACAAACTATAGCTCGCCTTGCAAGAAACACACTATGCTTTGGGGAAAACAGCACTCTTCTACTCTTCTGTGTTTCCTATAGGGCCAGAACAGTGAGCTTGCTAAGAACAAGAGAACTGTGCTTCCTACACACACGGGGCATATCTAGTTCAACTCTGCTTAGGAAACTGACAAGAACAGTAGCTTCTCTTCAGTCCAATACACTGTACTTGCTGGGAACAGACGCGAGTGCTATTTGCACTGTGTATGGCAATGGGAGCGCAATAGTGACTCTTCTTAGCAGAAAACAACTCTTGCTCGTAGGACCAGAAACTGCATGGGATTCAACTCCGTTTAGGACTGGGAAACAAACGCTAGCTCGCCTTGCAAGAAACACACTCTGCTTTTGAGAAAACAGCACTCTTCTACTCTCCTGTGTTTCCTATAGGGCCAGAACAGTGAGCTTGCTCAGAACAAAAGAACTGTGCTTCCTACACACACGGGGCATATCTAGTTCAACTCTGCTTAGGAAACTGACCAGAACAGTAGCTTCTCTTCAGTCCAATACACTGTACTTGCTGGGAACAGACGCGAGTGCTATTTGCACTGTGTATGGCAATGGGAGCGCAATAGTGACTCTTCTTAGCAGAAAACAACTCTTGCTCGTAGGACCAGAAACTGCATGGGATTCAACTCCGTTTAGGACTGGGAAACAAACGCTAGCTCGCCTTGCAAGAAACACACTCTGCTTTTGAGAAAACAGCACTCTTCTACTCTCCTGTGTTTCCTATAGGGCCAGAACAGTGAGCTTGCTCAGAACAAGAGAACTGTGCTTCCTACACACACGGGGCATATCTAGTTCAACTCTGCTTAGGAAACTGACAAGAACAGTAGCTTCTCTTCAGTCCAATACACTGTACTTGCTGGGAACAGACGCGAGTGCTATTTGCACTGTGTATGGCAATGGGAGCGCAATAGTGACTCTTCTTAGCAGAAAACAACTCTTGCTCGTAGGACCAGAAACTGCATGGGATTCAACTCCGTTTAGGACTGGAAAACAAACGCTAGCTCGCCTTGCAAGAAACACACTCTGCTTTTGAAAAAACAGCACTCTTCTACTCTCCTGTGTTTCCTATACGGCCAGAACATTGAGCTTGCTCAGAACAAAAGAACTGTGCTTCCTACACACACGGGGCATATCTAGTTCAACTCTGCTTAGGATGCTGACAAGAACAGTAGCTTCTCTTCAGTCCAATACACTGTACTTGCTGGGAACAGACGCGAGTGCTATTTGCACTGTGTATGGCAATGGGAGCGCAATAGTGACTCTTCTTAGCAGAAAACAACTCTTGCTCGTAGGACCAGAAACTGCATGGGATTCAACTCCGTTTAGGACTGCGAAACAAACGCTAGCTCGCCTTGCAGAAACACACTCTGCTTTTGAGAAAACAGCACTCTTCTACTCTCCTGTGTTTCCTATAGGGCCAGAACAGTGAGCTTGCTCAGAACAAAAGAACTGTGCTTCCTACACACACGGGGCATATCTAGTTCAACTCTGCTTAGGAAACTGACAAGAACAGTAGCTTCTCTTCAGTCCAATACACTGTACTTGCTGGGAACAGACGCGAGTGCTATTTGCACTGTGTATGGCAATGGGAGCGCAATAGTGACTCTTCTTAGCAGAAAACAACTCTTGCTCGTAGGACCAGAAACTGCATGGGATTCAACTCCGTTTAGGACTGGGAAACAAACGCTAGCTCGCCTTGCAAGAAACACACTCTGCTTTTGAGAAAACAGCACTCTTCTACTCTCCTGTGTTTCCTATAGGGCCAGAACAGTGAGCTTGCTCAGAACAAAAGAACTGTGCTTCCTACACACACGGGGCATATCTAGTTCAACTCTGCTTAGGATGCTGACAAGAACAGTAGCTTCTCTTCAGTCCAATACACTGTACTTGCTGGGAACAGACGCGAGTGCTATTTGCACTGTGTATGGCAATGGGAGCGCAATAGTGACTCTTCTTAGCAGAAAACAACTCTTGCTCGTAGGACCAGAAACTGCATGGGATTCAACTCCGTTTAGGACTGCGAAACAAACGCTAGCTCGCCTTGCAGAAACACACTCTGCTTTTGAGAAAACAGCACTCTTCTACTCTCCTGTGTTTCCTATAGGGCCAGAACAGTGAGCTTGCTCAGAACAAAAGAACTGTGCTTCCTACACACACGGGGCATATCTAGTTCAACTCTGCTTAGGAAACTGACAAGAACAGTAGCTTCTCTTCAGTCCAATACACTGTACTTGCTGGGAACAGACGCGAGTGCTATTTGCACTGTGTATGGCAATGGGAGCGCAATAGTGACTCTTCTTAGCAGAAAACAACTCTTGCTCGTAGGACCAGAAACTGCATGGGATTCAACTCCATTTAGGACTGGGAAACAAACGCCAGCTCGCCTTGCAAGAAACACACTCTGCTTTTGAGAAAACAGCACTCTTCTACTCTCCTGTGTTTCCTATAGGGCCAGAACAGTGAGCTTGCTCAGAACAAAAGAACTGTGCTTCCTACACACACGGGGCATATCTAGTTCAACTCTGCTTAGGAAACTGACAAGAACAGTAGCTTCTCTTCAGTCCAATACACTGTACTTGCTGGGAACAGACGCGAGTGCTATTTGCACTGTGTATGGCAATGGGAGCGCAATAGTGACTCTTCTTAGCAGAAAACAACTCTTGCTCGTAGGACCAGAAACTGCATGGGATTCAACTCCGTTTAGGACTGGGAAACAAACGCTAGCTCGCCTTGCAAGAAACACACTCTGCTTTTGAGAAAACAGCACTCTTCTACTCTCCTGTGTTTCCTATAGGGCCAGAACAGTGAGCTTGCTCAGAACAAAAGAACTGTGCTTCCTACACACACGGGGCATATCTAGTTCAACTCTGCTTAGGAAACTGACAAGAACAGTAGCTTCTCTTCAGTCCAATACACTGTACTTGCTGGGAACAGACGCGAGTGCTATTTGCACTGTGTATGGCAATGGGAGCGCAATAGTGACTCTTCTTAGCAGAAAACAACTCTGGCTCGTAGGACCAGAAACTGCATGGGATTCAACTCCGTTTAGGACTGGGAAACAAACTATAGCTCGCCTTGCAAGAAACACACTCTGCTTTTGAGAAAACAGCACTCTTCTACTCTCCTGTGTTTCCTATAGGGCCAGAACAGTGAGCTTGCTCAGAACAAGAGAACTGTGCTTCCTACACACACGGGGCATATCTAGTTCAACTCTGCTTAGGAAACTGACAAGAACAGTAGCTTCTCTTCAGTCCAATACACTGTACTTGCTGGGAACAGACGCGAGTGCTATTTGTACTGTGTATGGCAATGGGAGCGCAATAGTGACTCTTCTTAGCAGAAAACAACTCTTGCTCGTAGGACCAGAAACTGCATGGGATTCAACTCCGTTTAGGACTGGAAAACAAACGCTAGCTCGCCTTGCAAGAAACACACTCTGCTTTTGAGAAAACAGCACTCTTCTACTCTCCTGTGTTTCCTATAGGGCCAGAACATTGAGCTTGCTCAGAACAAAAGAACTGTGCTTCCTACACACACGGGGCATATCTAGTTCAACTCTGCTTAGGATGCTGACAAGAACAGTAGCTTCTCTTCAGTCCAATACACTGTACTTGCTGGGAACAGACGCGAGTGCTATTTGCACTGTGTATGGCAATGGGAGCGCAATAGTGACTCTTCTTAGCAGAAAACAACTCTTGCTCGTAGGACCAGAAACTGCATGGGATTCAACTCCGTTTAGGACTGCGAAACAAACGCTAGCTCGCCTTGCAAGAAACACACTCTGCTTTTGAGAAAACAGCACTCTTCTACTCTCCTGTGTTTCCTATAGGGCCAGAACAGTGAGCTTGCTCAGAACAAAAGAACTGTGCTTCCTACACACACGGGGCATATCTAGTTCAACTCTGCTTAGGAAACTGACAAGAACAGTAGCTTCTCTTCAGTCCAATACACTGTACTTGCTGGGAACAGACGCGAGTGCTATTTGCACTGTGTATGGCAATGGGAGCGCAATAGTGACTCTTCTTAGCAGAAAACAACTCTGGCTCGTAGGACCAGAAACTGCATGGGATTCAACTCCGTTTAGGACTGGGAAACAAACGCTAGCTCGCCTTGCAAGAAACACACTCTGCTTTTGAGAAAACAGCACTCTTCTACTCTCCTGTGTTTCCTATAGGGCCAGAACAGTGAGCTTGCTCAGAACAAAAGAACTGTGCTTCCTACACACACGGGGCATATCTAGTTCAACTCTGCTTAGGAAACTGACCAGAACAGTAGCTTCTCTTCAGTCCAATACACTGTACTTGCTGGGAACAGACGCGAGTGCTATTTGCACTGTGTATGGCAATGGGAGCGCAATAGTGACTCTTATTAGCAGAAAACAACTCTTGCTCGTAGGACCAGAAACTGCATGGGATTCAACTCCGTTTAGGACTGGGAAACAAACGCTAGCTCGCCTTGCAAGAAACACACTCTGCTTTTGAGAAAACAGCACTCTTCTACTCTCCTGTGTTTCCTATAGGGCCAGAACAGTGAGCTTGCTCAGAACAAAAGAACTGTGCTTCCTACACACACGGGGCATATCTAGTTCAACTCTGCTTAGGAAACTGACAAGAACAGTAGCTTCTCTTCAGTCCAATACACTGTACTTGCTGGGAACAGACGCGAGTGCTATTTGCACTGTGTATGGCAATGGGAGCGCAATAGTGACTCTTCTTAGCAGAAAACAACTCTGGCTCGTAGGACCAGAAACTGCATGGGATTCAACTCCGTTTAGGACTGGGAAACAAACTATAGCTCGCCTTGCAAGAAACACACTCTGCTTTTGAGAAAACAGCACTCTTCTACTCTCCTGTGTTTCCTATAGGGCCAGAACAGTGAGCTTGCTCAGAACAAGAGAACTGTGCTTCCTACACACACGGGGCATATCTAGTTCAACTCTGCTTAGGAAACTGACAAGAACAGTAGCTTCTCTTCAGTCCAATACACTGTACTTGCTGGGAACAGACGCGAGTGCTATTTGCACTGTGTATGGCAATGGGAGCGCAATAGTGACTCTTCTTAGCAGAAAACAACTCTTGCTCGTAGGACCAGAAACTGCATGGGATTCAACTCCGTTTAGGACTGGGAAACAAACGCTAGCTCGCCTTGCAAGAAACACACTCTGCTTTTGAAAAAACAGCACTCTTCTACTCTCCTGTGTTTCCTATACGGCCAGAACATTGAGCTTGCTCAGAACAAAAGAACTGTGCTTCCTACACACACGGGGCATATCTAGTTCAACTCTGCTTAGGATGCTGACAAGAACAGTAGCTTCTCTTCAGTCCAATACACTGTACTTGCTGGGAACAGACGCGAGTGCTATTTGCACTGTGTATGGCAATGGGAGCGCAATAGTGACTCTTCTTAGCAGAAAACAACTCTTGCTCGTAGGACCAGAAACTGCATGGGATTCAACTCCGTTTAGGACTGCGAAACAAACGCTAGCTCGCCTTGCAGAAACACACTCTGCTTTTGAGAAAACAGCACTCTTCTACTCTCCTGTGTTTCCTATAGGGCCAGAACAGTGAGCTTGCTCAGAACAAAAGAACTGTGCTTCCTACACACACGGGGCATATCTAGTTCAACTCTGCTTAGGAAACTGACAAGAACAGTAGCTTCTCTTCAGTCCAATACACTGTACTTGCTGGGAACAGACGCGAGTGCTATTTGCACTGTGTATGGCAATGGGAGCGCAATAGTGACTCTTCTTAGCAGAAAACAACTCTTGCTCGTAGGACCAGAAACTGCATGGGATTCAACTCCATTTAGGACTGGGAAACAAACGCCAGCTCGCCTTGCAAGAAACACACTCTGCTTTTGAGAAAACAGCACTCTTCTACTCTCCTGTGTTTCCTATAGGGCCAGAACAGTGAGCTTGCTCAGAACAAAAGAACTGTGCTTCCTACACACACGGGGCATATCTAGTTCAACTCTGCTTAGGAAACTGACAAGAACAGTAGCTTCTCTTCAGTCCAATACACTGTACTTGCTGGGAACAGACGCGAGTGCTATTTGCACTGTGTATGGCAATGGGAGCGCAATAGTGACTCTTCTTAGCAGAAAACAACTCTTGCTCGTAGGACCAGAAACTGCATGGGATTCAACTCCGTTTAGGACTGGGAAACAAACGCTAGCTCGCCTTGCAAGAAACACACTCTGCTTTTGAGAAAACAGCACTCTTCTACTCTCCTGTGTTTCCTATAGGGCCAGAACAGTGAGCTCGCTCAGAACAAAAGAACTGTGCTTCCTACACACACGGGGCATATCTAGTTCAACTCTGCTTAGGAAACTGACAAGAACAGTAGCTTCTCTTCAGTCCAATACACTGTACTTGCTGGGAACAGACGCGAGTGCTATTTGCACTGTGTATGGCAATGGGAGCGCAATAGTGACTCTTCTTAGCAGAAAACAACTCTGGCTCGTAGGACCAGAAACTGCATGGGATTCAACTCCGTTTAGGACTGGGAAACAAACTATAGCTCGCCTTGCAAGAAACACACTCTGCTTTTGAGAAAACAGCACTCTTCTACTCTCCTGTGTTTCCTATAGGGCCAGAACAGTGAGCTTGCTCAGAACAAAAGAACTGTGCTTCCTACACACACGGGGCATATCTAGTTCAACTCTGCTTAGGAAACTGACAAGAACAGTAGCTTCTCTTCAGTCCAATACACTGTACTTGCTGGGAACAGACGCGAGTGCTATTTGCACTGTGTATGGCAATGGGAGCGCAATAGTGACTCTTCTTAGGGGAAAACAACTCTTGCTCGTAGGACCAGAAACTGCATGGGATTCAACTCCGTTTAGGACTGGGAAACAAACGCTAGCTCGCCTTGCAAGAAACACACTCTGCTTTTAAGAGAACAGCACTCTTCTACTCTCCTGTGTTTCCTATAGGGCCAGAACAGTGAGCTTGCTCAGAACAAAAGAACTGTGCTTCCTACACACACGGGGCATATCTAGTTCAACTCTGCTTAGGAATCTGACAAGAACAGTAGCTTCTCTTCAGTCCAATACACTGTACTTGCTGGGAACAGACGCGAGTGCTATTTGCACTGTGTATGGCAATGGGAGCGCAATAGTGACTCTTCTTAGCAGAAAACAACTCTTGCTCGTAGGACCAGAAACTGCATGGGATTCAACTCCGTTTAGGACTGGGAAACAAACGCTAGCTCGCCTTGCAAGAAACACACTCTGCTTTTGAGAAAACAGCACTCTTCTACTCTCCTGTGTTTCCTATAGGGCCAGAACAGTGAGCTTGCTCAGAACAAAAGAACTGTGCTTCCTACACACACGGGGCATATCTAGTTCAACTCTGCTTAGGAAACTGACCAGAACAGTAGCTTCTCTTCAGTCCAATACACTGTACTTGCTGGGAACAGACGCGAGTGCTATTTGCACTGTGTATGGCAATGGGAGCGCAATAGTGACTCTTCTTAGCAGAAAACAACTCTTGCTCGTAGGACCAGAAACTGCATGGGATTCAACTCCGTTTAGGACTGGGAAACAAACGCTAGCTCGCCTTGCAAGAAACACACTCTGCTTTTGAGAAAACAGCACTCTTCTACTCTCCTGTGTTTCCTATAGGGCCAGAACAGTGAGCTTGCTCAGAACAAAAGAACTGTGCTTCCTACACACACGGGGCATATCTAGTTCAACTCTGCTTAGGAAACTGACAAGAACAGTAGCTTCTCTTCAATCCAATACACTGTACTTGCTGGGAACAGACGCGAGTGCTATTTGCACTGTGTATGGCAATGGGAGCGCAATAGTGAATCTTCTTAGCAGAAAACAACTCTGGCTCGTAGGACCAGAAACTGCATGGGATTCAACTCCGTTTAGGACTGGGAAACAAACTATAGCTCGCCTTGCAAGAAACACACTCTGCTTTTGAGAAAACAGCACTCTTCTACTCTCCTGTGTTTCCTATAGGGCCAGAACAGTGAGCTTGCTCAGAACAAGAGAACTGTGCTTCCTACACACACGGGGCATATCTAGTTCAACTCTGCTTAGGAAACTGACAAGAACAGTAGCTTCTCTTCAGTCCAATACACTGTACTTGCTGGGAACAGACGCGAGTGCTATTTGCACTGTGTATGGCAATGGGAGCGCAATAGTGACTCTTCTTAGCAGAAAACAACTCTTGCTCGTAGGACCAGAAACTGCATGGGATTCAACTCCGTTTAGGACTGGGAAACAAACGCTAGCTCGCCTTGCAAGAAACACACTCTGCTTTTGAGAAAACAGCACTCTTCTACTCTCCTGTGTTTCCTATAGGGCCAGAACAGTGAGCTTGCTCAGAACAAAAGAACTGTGCTTCCTACACACACGGGGCATATCTAGTTCAACTCTGCTTAGGAAACTGACAAGAACAGTAGCTTCTCTTCAGTCCAATACACTGTACTTGCTGGGAACAGACGCGAGTGCTATTTGCACTGTGTATGGCAATGGGAGCGCAATAGTGACTCTTCTTAGCAGAAAACAACTCTGGCTCGTAGGACCAGAAACTGCATGGGATTCAACTCCGTTTAGGACTGGGAAACAAACTATAGCTCGCCTTGCAAGAAACACACTCTGCTTTTGAGAAAACAGCACTCTTCTACTCTCCTGTGTTTCCTATAGGGCCAGAACAGTGAGCTTGCTCAGAACAAGAGAACTGTGCTTCCTACACACACGGGGCATATCTAGTTCAACTCTGCTTAGGAAACTGACAAGAACAGTAGCTTCTCTTCAGTCCAATACACTGTACTTGCTGGGAACAGACGCGAGTGCTATTTGCACTGTGTATGGCAATGGGAGCGCAATAGTGACTCTTCTTAGCAGAAAACAACTCTTGCTCGTAGGACCAGAAACTGCATGGGATTCAACTCCGTTTAGGACTGGAAAACAAACGCTAGCTCGCCTTGCAAGAAACACACTCTGCTTTTGAAAAAACAGCACTCTTCTACTCTCCTGTGTTTCCTATACGGCCAGAACATTGAGCTTGCTCAGAACAAAAGAACTGTGCTTCCTACACACACGGGGCATATCTAGTTCAACTCTGCTTAGGATGCTGACAAGAACAGTAGCTTCTCTTCAGTCCAATACACTGTACTTGCTGGGAACAGACGCGAGTGCTATTTGCACTGTGTATGGCAATGGGAGCGCAATAGTGACTCTTCTTAGCAGAAAACAACTCTTGCTCGTAGGACCAGAAACTGCGTGGGATTCAACTCCGTTTAGGACTGCGAAACAAACGCTAGGTCGCCTTGCAGAAACACACTCTGCTTTTGAGAAAACAGCACTCTTCTACTCTCCTGTGTTTCCTATAGGGCCAGAACAGTGAGCTTGCTCAGAACAAAAGAACTGTGCTTCCTACACACACGGGGCATATCTAGTTCAACTCTGCTTAGGAAACTGACAAGAACAGTAGCTTCTCTTCAGTCCAATACACTGTACTTGCTGGGAACAGACGCGAGTGCTATTTGCACTGTGTATGGCAATGGGAGCGCAATAGTGACTCTTCTTAGCAGAAAACAACTCTTGCTCGTAGGACCAGAAACTGCATGGGATTCAACTCCATTTAGGACTGGGAAACAAATGCCAGCTCGCCTTGCAAGAAACACACTCTGCTTTTGAGAAAACAGCACTCTTCTACTCTCCTGTGTTTCCTATAGGGCCAGAACAGTGAGCTTGCTCAGAACAAAAGAACTGTGCTTCCTACACACACGGGGCATATCTAGTTCAACTCTGCTTAGGAAACTGACCAGAACAGTAGCTTCTCTTCAGTCCAATACACTGTACTTGCTGGGAACAGACGCGAGTGCTATTTGCACTGTGTATGGCAATGGGAGCGCAATAGTGACTCTTCTTAGCAGAAAACAACTCTTGCTCGTAGGACCAGAAACTGCATGGGATTCAACTCCGTTTAGGACTGGGAAACAAACGCTAGCTCGCCTTGCAAGAAACACACTCTGCTTTTGAGAAAACAGCACTCTTCTACTCTCCTGTGTTTCCTATAGGGCCAGAACAGTGAGCTTGCTCAGAACAAAAGAACTGTGCTTCCTACACACACGGGGCATATCTAGTTCAACTCTGCTTAGGAAACTGACAAGAACAGTAGCTTCTCTTCAGTCCAATACACTGTACTTGCTGGGAACAGACGCGAGTGCTATTTGCACTGTGTATGGCAATGGGAGCGCAATAGTGACTCTTCTTAGCAGAAAACAACTCTTGCTCATAGGACCAGAAACTGCATGGGATTCAACTCCGTTTAGGACTGGGAAACAAACGCTAGCTCGCCTTGCAAGAAACACACTCTGCTTTTGAGAAAACAGCACTCTTCTACTCTCCTGTGTTTCCTATAGGGCCAGAACAGTGAGCTTGCTCAGAACAAAAGAACTGTGCTTCCTACACACACGGAGCATATCTAGTTCAACTCTGCTTAGGAATCTGACAAGAACAGTAGCTTCTCTTCAGTCCAATACACTGTACTTGCTGGGAACAGACGCGAGTGCTATTTGCACTGTGTATGGCAATGGGAGCGCAATAGTGACTCTTCTTAGCAGAAAACAACTCTTGCTCGTAGGACCAGAAACTGCATGGGATTCAACTCCGTTTAGGACTGCGAAACAAACGCTAGCTCGCCTTGCAAGAAACACACTCTGCTTTTGAGAAAACAGCACTCTTCTACTCTCCTGTGTTTCCTATAGGGCCAGAACAGTGAGCTTGCTCAGAACAAAAGAACTGTGCTTCCTACACACACGGGGCATATCTAGTTCAACTCTGCTTAGGAAACTGACCAGAACAGTAGCTTCTCTTCAGTCCAATACACTGTACTTGCTGGGAACAGACGCGAGTGCTATTTGCACTGTGTATGGCAATGGGAGCGCAATAGTGACTCTTCTTAGCAGAAAACAACTCTTGCTCGTAGGACCAGAAACTGCATGGGATTCAACTCCGTTTAGGACTGGGAAACAAACGCTAGCTCGCCTTGCAAGAAACACACTCTGCTTTTGAGAAAACAGCACTCTTCTACTCTCCTGTGTTTCCTATAGGGCCAGAACAGTGAGCTTGCTCAGAACAAAAGAACTGTGCTTCCTACACACACGGGGCATATCTAGTTCAACTCTGCTTAGGAAACTGACAAGAACAGTAGCTTCTCTTCAGTCCAATACACTGTACTTGCTGGGAACAGACGCGAGTGCTATTTGCACTGTGTATGGCAATGGGAGCGCAATAGTGACTCTTCTTAGCAGAAAACAACTCTGGCTCGTAGGACCAGAAACTGCATGGGATTCAACTCCGTTTAGGACTGGGAAACAAACTATAGCTCGCCTTGCAAGAAACACACTATGCTTTGGGGAAAACAGCACTCTTCTACTCTCCTGTGTTTCCTATAGGGCCAGAACAGTGAGCTTGCTCAGAACAAGAGAACTGTGCTTCCTACACACACGGGGCATATCTAGTTCAACTCTGCTTAGGAAACTGACAAGAACAGTAGCTTCTCTTCAGTCCAATACACTGTACTTGCTGGGAACAGACGCGAGTGCTATTTGCACTGTGTATGGCAATGGGAGCGCAATAGTGACTCTTCTTAGCAGAAAACAACTCTTGCTCGTAGGACCAGAAACTGCATGGGATTCAACTCCGTTTAGGACTGGGAAACAAACGCTAGCTCGCCTTGCAAGAAACACACTCTGCTTTTGAGAAAACAGCACTCTTCTACTCTCCTGTGTTTCCTATAGGGCCAGAACAGTGAGCTTGCTCAGAACAAAAGAACTGTGCTTCCTACACACACGGGGCATATCTAGTTCAACTCTGCTTAGGAAACTGACCAGAACAGTAGCTTCTCTTCAGTCCAATACACTCTACTTGCTGGGAACAGACGCGAGTGCTATTTGCACTGTGTATGGCAATGGGAGCGCAATAGTGACTCTTATTAGCAGAAAACAACTCTTGCTCGTAGGACCAGAAACTGCATGGGATTCAACTCCGTTTAGGACTGGGAAACAAACGCTAGCTCGCCTTGCAAGAAACACACTCTGCTTTTGAGAAAACAGCACTCTTCTACTCTCCTGTGTTTCCTATAGGGCCAGAACAGTGAGCTTGCTCAGAACAAAAGAACTGTGCTTCCTACACACACGGGGCATATCTAGTTCAACTCTGCTTAGGAAACTGACAAGAACAGTAGCTTCTCTTCAGTCCAATACACTGTACTTGCTGGGAACAGACGCGAGTGCTATTTGCACTGTGTATGGCAATGGGAGCGCAATAGTGACTCTTCTTAGCAGAAAACAACTCTGGCTCGTAGGACCAGAAACTGCATGGGATTCAACTCCGTTTAGGACTGGGAAACAAACGCTAGCTCGCCTTGCAAGAAACACACTCTGCTTTTGAGAAAACAGCACTCTTCTACTCTCCTGTGTTTCCTATAGGGCCAGAACAGTGAGCTTGCTCAGAACAAGAGAACTGTGCTTCCTACACACACGGGGCATATCTAGTTCAACTCTGCTTAGGAAACTAACAAGAACAGTAGCTTCTCTTCAGTCCAATACACTGTACTTGCTGGGAACAGACGCGAGTGCTATTTGCACTGTGTATGGCAATGGGAGCGCAATAGTGACTCTTCTTAGCAGAAAACAACTCTTGCTCGTAGGACCAGAAACTGCATGGGATTCAACTCCGTTTAGGACTGGAAAACAAACGCTAGCTCGCCTTGCAAGAAACACACTCTGCTTTTGAAAAAACAGCACTCTTCTACTCTCCTGTGTTTCCTATACGGCCAGAACATTGAGCTTGCTCAGAACAAAAGAACTGTGCTTCCTACACACACGGGGCATATCTAGTTCAACTCTGCTTAGGATGCTGACAAGAACAGTAGCTTCTCTTCAGTCCAATACACTGTACTTGCTGGGAACAGACGCGAGTGCTATTTGCACTGTGTATGGCAATGGGAGCGCAATAGTGACTCTTCTTAGCAGAAAACAACTCTTGCTCGTAGGACCAGAAACTGCATGGGATTCAACTCCGTTTAGGACTGCGAAACAAACGCCAGCTCGCCTTGCAGAAACACACTCTGCTTTTGAGAAAACAGCACTCTTCTACTCTCCTGTGTTTCCTATAGGGCCAGAACAGTGAGCTTGCTCAGAACAAAAGAACTGTGCTTCCTACACACACGGGGCATATCTAGTTCAACTCTGCTTAGGAAACTGACAAGAACAGTAGCTTCTCTTCAGTCCAATACACTGTACTTGCTGGGAACAGACGCGAGTGCTATTTGCACTGTGTATGGCAATGGGAGCGCAATAGTGACTCTTCTTAGCAGAAAACAACTCTTGCTCGTAGGACCAGAAACTGCATGGGATTCAACTCCATTTAGGACTGGGAAACAAACGCCAGCTCGCCTTGCAAGAAACACACTCTGCTTTTGAGAAAACAGCACTCTTCTACTCTCCTGTGTTTCCTATAGGGCCAGAACAGTGAGCTTGCTCAGAACAAAAGAACTGTGCTTCCTACACACACGGGGCATATCTAGTTCAACTCTGCTTAGGAAACTGACAAGAACAGTAGCTTCTCTTCAGTCCAATACACTGTACTTGCTGGGAACAGACGCGAGTGCTATTTGCACTGTGTATGGCAATGGGAGCGCAATAGTGACTCTTCTTAGCAGAAAACAACTCTTGCTCGTAGGACCAGAAACTGCATGGGATTCAACTCCGTTTAGGACTGGGAAACAAACGCTAGCTCGCCTTGCAAGAAACACACTCTGCTTTTGAGAAAACAGCACTCTTCTACTCTCCTGTGTTTCCTATAGGGCCAGAACAGTGAGCTTGCTCAGAACAAAAGAACTGTGCTTCCTACACACACGGGGCATATCTAGTTCAACTCTGCTTAGGAAACTGACAAGAACAGTAGCTTCTCTTCAGTCCAATACACTGTACTTGCTGGGAACAGACGCGAGTGCTATTTGCACTGTGTATGGCAATGGGAGCGCAATAGTGACTCTTATTAGCAGAAAACAACTCTGGCTCGTAGGACCAGAAACTGCATGAGATTCAACTCCGTTTAGGACTGGGAAACAAACTATAGCTCGCCTTGCAAGAAACACACTCTGCTTTTGAGAAAACAGCACTCTTCTACTCTCCTGTGTTTCCTATAGGGCCAGAACAGTGAGCTTGCTCAGAACAAGAGAACTGTGCTTCCTACACACACGGGGCATATCTAGTTCAACTCTGCTTAGGAAACTGACAAGAACAGTAGCTTCTCTTCAGTCCAATACACTGTACTTGCTGGGAACAGACGCGAGTGCTATTTGTACTGTGTATGGCAATGGGAGCGCAATAGTGACTCTTCTTAGCAGAAAACAACTCTTGCTCGTAGGACCAGAAACTGCATGGGATTCAACTCCTTTTAGGACTGGAAAACAAACGCTAGCTCGCCTTGCAAGAAACACACTCTGCTTTTGAGAAAACAGCACTCTTCTACTCTCCTGTGTTTCCTATAGGGCCAGAACATTGAGCTTGCTCAGAACAAAAGAACTGTGCTTCCTACACACACGGGGCATATCTAGTTCAACTCTGCTTAGGATGCTGACAAGAACAGTAGCTTCTCTTCAGTCCAATACACTGTACTTGCTGGGAACAGACGCGAGTGCTATTTGCACTGTGTATGGCAATGGGAGCACAATAGTGACTCTTCTTAGCAGAAAACAACTCTTGCTCGTAGGACCAGAAACTGCATGGGATTCAACTCCGTTTAGGACTGCGAAACAAACGCTAGCTCGCCTTGCAAGAAACACACTCCGCTTTTGAGAAAACAGCACTCTTCTACTCTCCTGTGTTTCCTATAGGGCCAGAACAGTGAGCTTGCTCAGAACAAAAGAACTGTGCTTCCTACACACACGGGGCATATCTAGTTCAACTCTGCTTAGGAAACTGACAAGAACAGTAGCTTCTCTTCAGTCCAATACACTGTACTTGCTGGGAACAGACGCGAGTGCTATTTGCACTGTGTATGGCAATGGGAGCGCAATAGTGACTCTTCTTAGCAGAAAACAACTCTGGCTCGTAGGACCAGAAACTGCATGGGATTCAACTCCGTTTAGGACTGGGAAACAAACGCTAGCTCGCCTTGCAAGAAACACACTCTGCTTTTGAGAAAACAGCACTCTTCTACTCTCCTGTGTTTCCTATAGGGCCAGAACAGTGAGCTTGCTCAGAACAAAAGAACTGTGCTTCCTACACACACGGGGCATATCTAGTTCAACTCTGCTTAGGAAACTGACAAGAACAGTAGCTTCTCTTCAGTCCAATACACTGTACTTGCTGGGAACAGACGCGAGTGCTATTTGCACTGTGTATGGCAATGGGAGCGCAATAGTGACTCTTCTTAGCAGAAAACAACTCTTGCTCGTAGGACCAGAAACTGCATGGGATTCAACTCCGTTTAGGACTGGGAAACAAACGCTAGCTCGCCTTGCAAGAAACACACTCTGCTTTTGAGAAAACAGCACTCTTCTACTCTCCTGTGTTTCCTATAGGGCCAGAACAGTGAGCTTGCTCAGAACAAAAGAACTGTGCTTCCTACACACACGGGGCATATCTAGTTCAACTCTGCTTAGGAAACTGACAAGAACAGTAGCTTCTCTTCAGTCCAATACACTGTACTTGCTGGGAACAGACGCGAGTGCTATTTGCACTGTGTATGGCAATGGGAGCGCAATAGTGACTCTTCTTAGCAGAAAACAACTCTGGCTCGTAGGACCAGAAACTGCATGGGATTCAACTCCGTTTAGGACTGGGAAACAAACTATAGCTCGCCTTGCAAGAAACACACTCTGCTTTTGAGAAAACAGCACTCTTCTACTCGCCTGTGTTTCCTATAGGGCCAGAACAGTGAGCTTGCTCAGAACAAAAGAACTGTGCTTCCTACACACACGGGGCATATCTAGTTCAACTCTGCTTAGGAAACTGACAAGAACAGTAGCTTCTCTTCAGTCCAATACACTGTACTTGCTGGGAACAGACGCGAGTGCTATTTGTACTGTGTATGGCAATGGGAGCGCAATAGTGACTCTTCTTAGCAGAAAACAACTCTTGCTCGTAGGACCAGAAACTGCATGGGATTCAACTCCGTTTAGGACTGGAAAACAAACGCTAGCTCGCCTTGCAAGAAACACACTCTGCTTTTGAGAAAACAGCACTCTTCTACTCTCCTGTGTTTCCTATAGGGCCAGAACATTGAGCTTGCTCAGAACAAAAGAACTGTGCTTCCTACACACACGGGGCATATCTAGTTCAACTCTGCTTAGGATGCTGACAAAAACAGTAGCTTCTCTTCAGTCCAATACACTGTACTTGCTGGGAACAGACGCGAGTGCTATTTGCACTGTGTATGGCAATGGGAGCGCAATAGTGACTCTTCTTAGCAGAAAACAACTCTTGCTCGTAGGACCAGAAACTGCATGGGATTCAACTCCGTTTAGGACTGCGAAACAAACGCTAGCTCGCCTTGCAAGAAACACACTCTGCTTTTGAGAAAACAGCACTCTTCTACTCTCCTGTGTTTCCTATAGGGCCAGAACAGTGAGCTTGCTCAGAACAAAAGAACTGTGCTTCCTACACACACGGGGCATATCTAGTTCAACTCTGCTTAGGAAACTGACAAGAACAGTAGCTTCTCTTCAGTCCAATACACTGTACTTGCTGGGAACAGACGCGAGTGCTATTTGCACTGTGTATGGAAATGGGAGCGCAATAGTGACTCTTCTTAGCAGAAAACAACTCTTGCTCGTAGGACCACAAACTGCATGGGATTCAACTCCATTTAGGACTGGGAAACAAACGCCAGTTCGCCTTGCAAGAAACACACTCTGCTTTTGAGAAAACAGCACTCTTCTACTCTCCTGTGTTTCCTATAGGGCCAGAACAGTGAGCTTGCTCAGAACAAAAGAACTGTGCTTCCTACACACACGGGGCATATCTACTTCAACTCTGCTTAGGAAACTGACAAGAACAGTAGCTTCTCTTCAGTCCAATACACTGTACTTGCTGGGAACAGACGCGAGTGCTATTTGCACTGTGTATGGCAATGGGAGCGCAATAGTGACTCTTCTTAGCAGAAAACAACTCTTGCTCGTAGGACCAGAAACTGCATGGGATTCAACTCCGTTTAGGACTGGGAAACAAACGCTAGCTCGCCTTGCAAGAAACACACTCTGCTTTTGAGAAAACAGCACTCTTCTACTCTCCTGTGTTTCCTATAGGGCCAGAACAGTGAGCTTGCTCAGAACAAAAGAACTGTGCTTCCTACACACACGGGGCATATCTAGTTCAACTCTGCTTAGGAAACTGACAAGAACAGTAGCTTCTCTTCAGTCCAATACACTGTACTTGCTGGGAACAGACGCGAGTGCTATTTGCACTGTGTATGGCAATGGGAGCGCAATAGTGACTCTTCTCAGCAGAAAACAACTCTTGCTCGTAGGACCAGAAACTGCATGGGATTCAACTCCGTTTAGGACTGGGAAACAAACTATAGCTCGCCTTGCAAGAAACACACTCTGCTTTTGAGAAAACAGCACTCTTCTACTCTCCTGTGTTTCCTATAGGGCCAGAACAGTGAGCTTGCTCAGAACAAGAGAACTGTGCTTCCTACACACACGGGGCATATCTAGTTCAACTCTGCTTAGGAAACTGACAAGAACAGTAGCTTCTCTTCAGTCCAATACACTGTACTTGCTGGGAACAGACGCGAGTGCTATTTGTACTGTGTATGGCAATGGGAGCGCAATAGTGACTCTTCTTAGCAGAAAACAACTCTTGCTCGTAGGAGCAGAAACTGCATGGGATTCAACTCCGTTTAGGACTGGAAAACAAACGCTAGCTCGCCTTGCAAGAAACACACTCTGCTTTTGAGAAAACAGCACTCTTCTACTCTCCTGTGTTTCCTATAGGGCCAGAACATTGAGCTTGCTCAGAACAAAAGAACTGTGCTTCCTACACACACGGGGCATATCTAGTTCAACTCTGCTTAGGAAACTGACAAGAACAGTAGCTTCTCTTCAGTCCAATACACTGTACTTGCTGGGAACAGACGCGAGTGCTATTTGCACTGTGTATGGCAATGGGAGCGCAATAGTGACTCTTCTTAGCAGAAAACAACTCTTGCTCGTAGGACCAGAAACTGCATGGGATTCAACTCCGTTTAGGACTGCGAAACAAACGCTAGCTCGCCTTGCAGAAACACACTCTGCTTTTGAGAAAACAGCACTCTTCTACTGTCCTGTGTTTCCTATAGGGCCAGAACAGTGAGCTTGCTCAGAACAAAAGAACTGTGCTTCCTACACACACGGGGCATATCTAGTTCAACTCTGCTTAGGAAACTGACAAGAACAGTAGCTTCTCTTCAGTCCAATACACTGTACTTGCTGGGAACAGACGCGAGTGCTATTTGCACTGTGTATGGCAATGGGAGCGCAATAGTGACTCTTCTTAGCAGAAAACAACTCTTGCTCATAGGACCAGAAACTGCATGGGATTCAACTCCGTTTAGGACTGGGAAACAAACGCTAGCTCGCCTTGCAAGAAACACACTCTGCTTTTGAGAAAACAGCACTCTTCTACTCTCCTGTGTTTCCTATAGGGCCAGAACAGTGAGCTTGCTCAGAACAAAAGAACTGTGCTTCCTACACACACGGGGCATATCTAGTTCAACTCTGCTTAGGAAACTGACAAGAACAGTAGCTTCTCTTCAGTCCAATACACTGTACTTGCTGGGAACAGACGCGAGTGCTATTTGCACTGTGTATGACAATGGGAGCGCAATAGTGACTCTTCTTAGCAGAAAACAACTCTTGCTCGTAGGACCAGAAACTGCATGGGATTCAACTCCATTTAGGACTGGGAAACAAACGCCAGCTCGCCTTGCAAGAAACACACTCTGCTTTTGAGAAAACAGCACTCTTCTACTCTCCTGTGTTTCCTATAGGGCCAGAACAGTGAGCTTGCTCAGAACAAAAGAACTGTGCTTCCTACACACACGGGGCATATCTAGTTCAACTCTGCTTAGGAAACTGACCAGAACAGTAGCTTCTCTTCAGTCCAATACACTGTACTTGCTGGGAACAGACGCGAGTGCTATTTGCACTGTGTATGGCAATGGGAGCGCAATAGTGACTCTTCTTAGCAGAAAACAACTCGATCGTAGGACCAGAAACTGCATGGGATTCAACTCCGTTTAGGACTGGGAAACAAACGCTAGCTCGCCTTGCAAGAAACACACTCTGCTTTTGAGAAAACAGCACTCTTCTACTCTCCTGTGTTTCCTATAGGGCCAGAACAGTGAGCTTGCTCAGAACAAAAGAACTGTGCTTCCTACACACACGGGGCATATCTAGTTCAACTCTGCTTAGGAAACTGACAAGAACAGTAGCTTCTCTTCAGTCCAATACACTGTACTTGCTGGGAACAGACGCGAGTGCTATTTGCACTGTGTATGGCAATGGAAGCGCAATAGTGACTCTTCTTAGCAGAAAACAACTCTTGCTCGTAGGACCAGAAACTGCATGGGATTCAACTCCGTTTAGGACTGGGAAACAAACGCTAGCTCGCCTTGCAAGAAACACACTCTGCTTTTGAGAAAACAGCACTCTTCTACTCTCCTGTGTTTCCTATAGGGCCAGAACAGTGAGCTTGCTCAGAACAAAAGAACTGTGCTTCCTACACACACGGGGCATATCTAGTTCAACTCTGCTTAGGAAACTGACAAGAACAGTAGCTTCTCTTCAGTCCAATACACTGTACTTGCTGGGAACAGACGCGAGTGCTCTTTGCACTGTGTATGGCAATGGGAGCGCAATAGTGACTCTTCTTAGCAGAAAACAACTCTTGCTCGTAGGACCAGAAACTGCATGGGATTCAACTCCGTTTAGGACTGGGAAACAAACGCTAGCTCGCCTTGCAAGAAACACACTCTGCTTTTGAGAAAACAGCACTCTTCTACTCTCCTGTGTTTCCTATAGGGCCAGAACATTGAGCTTGCTCAGAACAAAAGAACTGTGCTTCCTACACACACGGGGCATATCTAGTTCAACTCTGCTTAGGAAACTGACAAGAACAGTAGCTTCTCTTCAGTCCAATACACTGTACTTGCTGGGAACAGACGCGAGTGCTATTTGCACTGTGTATGGCAATGGGAGCGCAATAGTGACTCTTCTTAGCAGAAAACAACTCTGGCTCGTAGGACCAGAAACTGCATGGGATTCAACTCCGTTTAGGACTGGGAAACAAACTATAGCTCGCCTTGCAAGAAACACACTCTGCTTTTGAGAAAACAGCACTCTTCTACTCTCCTGTGTTTCCTATAGGGCCAGAACAGTGAGCTTGCTCAGAACAAGAGAACTGTGCTTCCTACACACACGGGGCATATCTAGTTCAACTCTGCTTAGGAAACTGACAAGAACAGTAGCTTCTCTTCAGTCCAATACACTGTACTTGCTGGGAACAGACGCGAGTGCTATTTGCACTGTGTATGGCAATGGGAGCGCAATAGTGACTCTTCTTAGCAGAAAACAACTCTTGCTCGTAGGACCAGAAACTGCATGGGATTCAACTCCGTTTAGGACTGCGAAACAAACGCTAGCTCGCCTTGCAAGAAACACACTCTGCTTTTGAGAAAACAGCACTCTTCTACTGTCCTGTGTTTCCTATAGGGCCAGAACAGTGAGCTTGCTCAGAACAAAAGAACTGTGCTTCCTACACACACGGGGCATATCTAGTTCAACTCTGCTTAGGAAACTGACAAGAACAGTAGCTTCTCTTCAGTCCAATACACTGTACTTGCTGGGAACAGACGCGAGTGCTATTTGCACTGTGTATGGAAATGGGAGCGCAATAGTGACTCTTCTTAGCAGAAAACAACTCTTGCTCGTAGGACCAGAAACTGCATGGGATTCAACTCCCTTTAGGACTGGGAAACAATCGCCAGCTCGCCTTGCAAGAAACACACTCTGCTTTTGAGAAAACAGCACTCTTCTACTCTCCTGTGTTTCCTATAGGGCCAGAACAGTGAGCTTGCTCAGAACAAAAGAACTGTGCTTCCTACACACACGGGGCATATCTAATTCAACTCTGCTTAGGAAACTGACAAGAACAGTAGCTTCTCTTCAGTCCAATACACTGTACTTGCTGGGAACAGACGCGAGTGCTATTTGCACTGTGTATGGCAATGGCAGCGCAATAGTGACTCTTTTTAGCAGAAAACAACTCTTGCTCATAGGACCAGAAACTGCATGGGATTCAACTCCGTTTAGGACTGGGAAACAAACGCTAGCTCGCCTTGCAAGAAACACACTCTGCTTTTGAGAAAACAGCACTCTTCTACTCTCCTGTGTTTCCTATAGGGCCAGAACAGTGAGCTTGCTCAGAACAAAAGAACTGTGCTTCCTACACACACGGGGCATATCTAGTTCAACTCTGCTTAGGAAACTGACAAGAACAGTAGCTTCTCTTCAGTCCAATACACTGTACTTGTTGGGAACAGACGCGAGTGCTATTTGCATTGTGTATGGCAATGGGAGCGCAATAGTGACTCTTCTTAGCAGAAAACAACTCTTGCTCGTAGGACCAGAAACTGCATGGGATTCAACTCCGTTTAGGACTGGGAAACAAACGCTAGCTCGCCTTGCAAGAAACACACTCTGCTTTTGAGAAAACAGCACTCTTCTACTCTCCTGTGTTTCCTATAGGGCCAGAACAGTGAGCTTGCTCAGAACAAAAGAACTGTGCTTCCTACACACACGGGGCATATCTAGTTCAACTCTGCTTAGGAAACTGACAAGAACAGTAGCTTCTGTTCAGTCCAATACACTGTACTTGCTGGGAACAGACGCGAGTGCTATTTGCACTGTGTATGGCAATGGGAGCGCAATAGTGACTCTTCTTAGCAGAAAACAACTCTTGCTCGTAGGACCAGAAACTGCATGGGATTCAACTCCGTTTAGGACTGGGAAACAAACGCTAGCTCGCCTTGCAAGAAACACACTCTGCTTTTGAGAAAACAGCACTCTTCTACTCTCCTGTGTTTCCTATAGGGCCAGAACAGTGAGCTTGCTCAGAACAAAAGAACTGTGCTTCCTACACACACAGGGCATATCTAGTTCAACTCTGCTTAGGAAACTGACAAGAACAGTAGCTTCTCTTCAGTCCAATACACTGTACTTGCTGGGAACAGACGCGAGTGCTATTTGCACTGTGTATGGCAATGGGAGCGCAATAGTGACTCTTCTTAGCGGAAAACAACTCTTGCTCGTAGGACAGAAACTGCATGGGATTCAACTCCGTTTAGGACTGGGAAACAAACGCTAGCTCGCCTTGCAAGAAACACACTCTGCTTTTGAGAAAACAGCACTCTTCTACTCTCCTGTGTTTCCTATAGGGCCAGAACAGTGAGCTTGCTCAGAACAAAAGAACTGTGCTTCCTACACACACGGGGCATATCTAGTTCAACTCTGCTTAGGAAACTGACAAGAACAGTAGCTTCTGTTCAGTCCAATACACTGTACTTGCTGGGAACAGACGCGAGTGCTATTTGCACTGTGTATGGCAATGGGAGCGCAATAGTGACTCTTCTTAGCAGAAAACAACTCTTGCTCGTAGGACCAGAAACTGCATGGGATTCAACTCCGTTTAGGACTGGGAAACAAACGCTAGCTCGCCTTGCAAGAAACACACTCTGCTTTTGAGAAAACAGCACTCTTCTACTCTCCTGTGTTTCCTATAGGGCCAGAACAGTGAGCTTGCTCAGAACAAAAGAACTGTGCTTCCTACACACACAGGGCATATCTAGTTCAACTCTGCTTAGGAAACTGACAAGAACAGTAGCTTCTCTTCAGTCCAATACACTGTACTTGCTGGGAACAGACGCGAGTGCTATTTGCACTGTGTATGGCAATGGGAGCGCAATAGTGACTCTTCTTAGCGGAAAACAACTCTTGCTCGTAGGACAGAAACTGCATGGGATTCAACTCCGTTTAGGACTGGGAAACAAACGCTAGCTCGCCTTGCAAGAAACACACTCTGCTTTTGAGAAAACAGCACTCTTCTACTCTCCTGTGTTTCCTATAGGGCCAGAACAGTGAGCTTGCTCAGAACAAAAGAACTGTGCTTCCTACACACACGGGGCATATCTAGTTCAACTCTGCTTAGGAAACTGACAAGAACAGTAGCTTCTCTTCAGTCCAATACACTGTACTTGCTGGGAACAGACGCGAGTGCTATTTGCACTGTGTATGGCAATGGGAGCGCAATAGTGACTCTTCTTAGCAGAAAACAACTCTTGCTCGTAGGACCAGAAACTGCATGGGATTCAACTCCCTTTAGGACTGGGAAACAAACGCTAGCTCGCCTTGCAAGAAACACACTCTGCTTTTGAGAAAACAGCACTCTTCTACTCTCCTGTGTTTCCTATAGGGCCAGAACAGTGAGCTTGCTCAGAACAAAAGAACTGTGCTTCCTACACACACGGGGCATATCTAGTTCAACTCTGCTTAGGAAACTGACAAGAACAGTAGCTTCTCTTCAGTCCAATACACTGTACTTGCTGGGAACAGACGCGAGTGCTATTTGCGCTGTGTGTGGCAATGGGAGCGCAATAGTGACACTACTTAGCAGAAAACAACTCTTGCTCGTAGGACCAGAAACTGCATGGGATTCAACTCCGTTTAGGACTGGGAAACAAACGCTAGCTCGCCTTGCAAGAAACACACTCTGCTTTTGAGAAAACAGCACTCTTCTACTCTCCTGTGTTTCCTATAGGGCCAGAACAGTGAGCTTGCTCAGAACAAAAGAACTGTGCTTCCTACACACACGGGGCATATCTAGTTCAACTCTGCTTAGGAAACTTACAAGAACAGTAGCTTATCTTCAGTCCAATACACTGTACTTGCTGGGAACAGACGCGAGTGCTATTTGCACTGTGTATGGCAATGGGAGCGCAATAGTGACTCTTCTTAGCAGAAAACAACTCTTGCTCGTAGGACCAGAAACTGCATGGGATTCAACTCCGTTTAGGACTGGGAAACAAACGCTAGCTCGCCTTGCAAGAAACACACTCTGCTTTTGAGAAAACAGCACTCTTCTACTCTCCTGTGTTTCCTATAGGGCCAGAACAGTGAGCTTGCTCAGAACAAAAGAACTGTGCTTCCTACACACACGGGGCATATCTAGTTCAACTCTGCTTAGGAAACTGACAAGAACAGTAGCTTCTCTTCAGTCCAATACACTGTACTTGCTGGGAACAGACGCCAGTGCTATTTGCACTGTGTATGGCAATGGGAGCGCAATAGTGACTCTTCTCAGCAGAAAACAACTCTTGCTCGTAGGACCAGAAACTGCATGGGATTCAACTCCGTTTAGAACTGGGAAACAAACGCTAGCTCGCCTTGCAAGAAACACACTCTGCTTTTGAGAAAACAGCACTCTTCTACTCTCCTGTGTTTCCTATAGGACCAGAATATTGAGCTTGCTCAGAACAAAAGAACTGTGCTTCCTACACACACGGGGCATATCTAGTTCAACTCTGCTTAGGAAACTGACAAGAACAGTAGCTTCTCTTCAGTCCAATACACTGTACTTGCTGGGAACAGACGCGAGTGCTATTTGCACTGTGTATGGCAATGGGAGCGCAATAGTGACTCTTCTCAGCATAAAACAACTCTTGCTCGTAGGACCAGAAACTGCATGGGATTCAACTCCGTTTAGAACTGGGAAACAAACGCTAGCTCGCCTTGCAAGAAACACACTCTGCTTTTGAGAAAACAGCACTCTTCTACTCTCCTGTGTTTCCTATAGGACCAGAACATTGAGCTTGCTCAGAACAAAAGAACTGTGCTTCCTACACACACGGGGCATATCTAGTTCAACTCTGCTTAGGAAACTGACAAGAACAGTAGCTTCTCTTCAGTCCAATACACTGTACTTGCTGGGAACAGACGCGAGTGCTATTTGCACTGTGTATGGCAATGGGAGCGCAATAGTGACTCTTCTTAGCAGAAAACAACTCTTCCTCGTAGGACCAGAAACTGCATGGGATTCAAACTCCGTTTAGGACTGGGAAACAAACGCTAGCTCGCCTTGCAAGAAACACACTCTGCTTTTGAGAAAACAGCACTCTTCTACTCTCCTGTGTTTCCTATAGGGCCAGAACATTGAGCTTGCTCAGAACAAAAGAACTGTGCTTCCTACACACACGGGGCATATCTAGTTCAACTCTGCTTAGGAAACTGACAAGAACAGTAGCTTCTCTTCAGTCCAATACACTGTACTTGCTGGGAACAGACGCGAGTGCTATTTGCACTGTGTATGGCAATGGGAGCGCAATAGTGACTCTTCTTAGCAGAAAACAACTCTTGCTCGTAGGACCAGAAACTGCATGGGATTCAACTCCGTTTAGGACTGGGAAACAAACGCTAGCTCGCCTTGCAAGAAACACACTCTGCTTTTGAGAAAACAGCACTCTTCTACTCTCCTGTGTTTCCTATAGGGCCAGAACAGTGAGCTTGCTCAGAACAAAAGAACTGTGCTTCCTACACACACGGGGCATATCTAGTTCAACTCTGCTTAGGAAACTGACAAGAACAGTAGCTTCTCTTCAGTCCAATACACTGTACTTGCTGGGAACAGACGCGAGTGCTATTTGCACTGTGTATGACAATGGGAGCGCAATAATAACTCTTCTTTGCAGAAAACAACTCTTGCGAGTAGGAGCAGAAACTGCATGGGATTCAACTCCGTTTAGGACTGGGAAACAAACGCTAGCTCGCCTTGCAAGAAACACACTCTGCTTTTGAGAAAACAGCACTCTTCTACTCTCCTGTGTTTCCTATAGGGCCAGAACAGTGAGCTTGCTCAGAACAAAAGAACTGTGCTTCCTACACACACGGGGCATATCTAGTTCAACTCTGCTTAGGAAACTGACAAGAACAGTAGCTTCTCTTCAGTCCAATACACTGTACTTGCTGGGAACAGACGCGAGTGCTATTTGCACTGTGTATGGCAATGGGAGCACAATAGTGACTCTTCTCAGCAGAAAACAACTCTTGCTCGTAGGACCAGAACTGCATTGCATGGGATTCAACTCCGTTTAGAACTGGGAAACAAACGCTAGCTCGCCTTGCAAGAAACACACTCTGCTTTTGAGAAAACAGCACTCTTCTACTCTCCTGTGTTTCCTATAGGGCCAGAACATTGAGCTTGCTCAGAACAAAAGAACTGTGCTTCCTACACACACGGGGCATATCTAGTTCAACTCTGCTTAGGAAACTGACAAGAACAGTAGCTTCTCTTCAGTCCAATACACTGTACTTGCTGGGAACAGACGCGAGTGCTATTTGCACTGTGTATGGCAATGGGAGCGCAATAGTGACTCTTCTTAGCAGAAAACAACTCTTGCTCGTAGGACCAGAAACTGCATGGGATTCAACTCCGTTTAGGACTGCGAAACAAACGCTAGCTCGCCTTGCAAGAAACACACTCTGCTTTTGAGAAAACAGCACTCTTCTACTCTCCTTTGTTTCCTATAGGGCCAGAACAGTGAGCTTGCTCAGAACAAAAGAACTGTGCTTCCTACACACACGGGGCATATCTAGTTCAACTCTGCTTAGGAAACTGACAAGAACAGTAGCTTCTCTTCAGTCCAATACACTGTACTTGCTGTGAACAGAAGCGAGTGCTATTTGCACTGTGTATGGCAATGGGAGCGCAATAGTGACTCTTCTCAGCAGAAAACAACTCTTGCTCGTAGGACCAGAAACTGCATGGGATTCAACTCCGTTTAGAACTGGGAAACAAACGCTAGCTCGCCTTGCAAGAAACACACTCTGCTTTTGAGAAAACAGCACTCTTCTACTCTCCTGTGTTTCCTATAGGGCCAGAACAGTGAACTTGCTCAGAACAAAAGAACTGTGCTTCCTACACAAACGGGGCATATCTAGTTCAACTCTGCTTAGGAAACTGACAAAACAGTAGCTTCTCTTCAGTCCAATACACTGTACTTGCTGGGAACAGACGCGAGTGCTATTTGCACTGTGTATGGCAATGGGAGCGCAATAGTGACTCTTCTTAGCAGAAAACAACTCTTGCTAGTAGGACCAGAAACTGCATGGGATTCAAACTCCGTTTAGGACTGGGAAACAAACGCTAGCTCGCCTTGCAAGAAACACACTCTGCTTTTGAGAAAACAGCACTCTTCTACTCTCCTGTGTTTCCTATAGGGCCAGAACAGTGAGCTTGCTCAGAACAAAAGAACTGTGCTTCCTACACACACGGGGCATATCTAGTTCAACTCTGCTTAGGAAACTGACAAGAACAGTAGCTTCTCTTCAGTCCAATACACTGTACTTGTTGGGAACAGACGCGAGTGCTATTTGCACTGTGTATGGCAATGGGAGCGCAATAATAACTCTTCTTGGCAGAAAACAACTCTTACGAGTAGGAGCAGAAACTGCATGGGATTCAACTCCGTTTAGGACTGGGAAACAAACGCTAGCTCGCCTTGCAAGAAACACACTCTGCTTTTGAGAAAACAGCACTCTTCTACTCTCCTGTGTTTCCTATAGGGCCAGAACAGTGAGCTTGCTCAGAACAAAAGAACTGTGCTTCCTACACACACGGGGCATATCTAGTTCAACTCTGCTTAGGAAACTGACAAGAACAGTAGCTTCTCTTCAGTCCAATACACTGTACTTGCTGGGAACAGACGCGAGTGCTATTTGCACTGTGTATGGCAATGGGAGCGCAATAGTGACTCTTCTTAGCAGAAAACAAATCTTGCTCGTAGGACCAGAAACTGCATGGGATTCAACTCCGTTTAGGACTGGGAAACAAACGCTAGCTCGCCTTGCAAGAAACACACTCTGCTTTTGAGAAAACAGCACTCTTCTACTCTCCTGTGTTTCCTATAGGGCCAGAACAGTGAGCTTGCTCAGAACAAAAGAACTGTGCTTCCTACACACACGGGGCATATCTAGTTCAACTCTGCTTAGGAAACTGACAAGAACAGTAGCTTCTCTTCAGTCCAATACACTGTACTTGCTGGGAACAGACGCGAGTGCTATTTGCACTGTGTATGGCAATGGGAGCGCAATAGTGACTCTTCTTAGCAGAAAACAACTCTTGCTCGTAGGACCAGAAACTGCATGGGATTCAACTCCGTTTAGGACTGGGAAACAAACGCTAGCTCGCCTTGCAAGAAACACACTCTGCTTTTGAGAAAACAGCACTCTTCTACTCTTCTGTGTTTCCTATAGGGCCAGAACAGTGAGCTTGCTCAGAACAAAAGAACTGTGCTTCCTACACACACGGGGCATATCTAGTTCAACTCTGCTTAGGAAACTGACAAGAACAGTAGCTTCTCTTCAGTCCAATACACTGTACTTGCTGGGAACAGACGCGAGTGCTATTTGCGCTGTGTGTGGCAATGGGAGCGCAATAGTGACTCTACTTAGCAGAAAACAACTCTTGCTCGTAGGACCAGAAACTGCATGGGATTCAACTCCGTTTAGGACTGGGAAACAAACGCTAGCTCGCCTTGCAAGAAACACACTCTGCTTTTGAGAAAACAGCACTCTTCTACTCTCCTGTGTTTCCTATAGGGCCAGAACAGTGAGCTTGCTCAGAACAAAAGAACTGTGCTTCCTACACACACGGGGCATATCTAGTTCAACTCTGCTTAGGAAACTTACAAGAACAGTAGCTTATCTTCAGTCCAATACACTGTACTTGCTGGGAACAGACGCCAGTGCTATTTGCACTGTGTATGGCAATGGGAGCGCAATAGTGACTCTTCTCAGCAGAAAACAACTCTTGCTCGTAGGACCAGAAACTGCATGGGATTCAACTCCGTTTAGAACTGGGAAACAAACGCTAGCTCGCCTTGCAAGAAACACACTCTGCTTTTGAGAAAACAGCACTCTTCTACTCTCCTGTGTTTCCTATAGGACCAGAACATTGAGCTTGCTCAGAACAAAAGAACTGTGCTTCCTACACACACGGGGCATATCTAGTTCAACTCTGCTTAGGAAACTGACAAGAACAGTAGCTTCTCTTCAGTCCAATACACTGTACTTGCTGGGAACAGACGCGAGTGCTATTTGCACTGTGTATGGCAATGGGAGCGCAATAGTGACTCTTCTCAGCATAAAACAACTCTTGCTCGTAGGACCAGAAACTGCATGGGATTCAACTCCGTTTAGAACTGGGAAACAAACGCTAGCTCGCCTTGCAAGAAACACACTCTGCTTTTGAGAAAACAGCACTCTTCTACTCTCCTGTGTTTCCTATAGGACCAGAACATTGAGCTTGCTCAGAACAAAAGAACTGTGCTTCCTACACACACGGGGCATATCTAGTTCAACTCTGCTTAGGAAACTGACAAGAACAGTAGCTTCTCTTCAGTCCAATACACTGTACTTGCTGGGAACAGACGCGAGTGCTATTTGCACTGTGTATGGCAATGGGAGCGCAATAGTGACTCTTCTTAGCAGAAAACAACTCTTCCTCGTAGGACCAGAAACTGCATGGGATTCAAACTCCGTTTAGGACTGGGAAACAAACGCTAGCTCGCCTTGCAAGAAACACACTCTGCTTTTGAGAAAACAGCACTCTTCTACTCTCCTGTGTTTCCTATAGGGCCAGAACATTGAGCTTGCTCAGAACAAAAGAACTGTGCTTCCTACACACACGGGGCATATCTAGTTCAACTCTGCTTAGGAAACTGACAAGAACAGTAGCTTCTCTTCAGTCCAATACACTGTACTTGCTGGGAACAGACGCGAGTGCTATTTGCACTGTGTATGGCAATGGGAGCGCAATAGTGACTCTTCTTAGCAGAAAACAACTCTTGCTCGTAGGACCAGAAACTGCATGGGATTCAACTCCGTTTAGGACTGGGAAACAAACGCTAGCTCGCCTTGCAAGAAACACACTCTGCTTTTGAGAAAACAGCACTCTTCTACTCTCCTGTGTTTCCTATAGGGCCAGAACAGTGAGCTTGCTCAGAACAAAAGAACTGTGCTTCCTACACACACGGGGCATATCTAGTTCAACTCTGCTTAGGAAACTGACAAGAACAGTAGCTTCTCTTCAGTCCAATACACTGTACTTGCTGGGAACAGACGCGAGTGCTATTTGCACTGTGTATGACAATGGGAGCGCAATAATAACTCTTCTTTGCAGAAAACAACTCTTGCGAGTAGGAGCAGAAACTGCATGGGATTCAACTCCGTTTAGGACTGGGAAACAAACGCTAGCTCGCCTTGCAAGAAACACACTCTGCTTTTGAGAAAACAGCACTCTTCTACTCTCCTGTATTTCCTATAGGGCCAGAACAGTGAGCTTGCTCAGAACAAAAGAACTGTGCTTCCTACACACACGGGGCATATCTAGTTCAACTCTGCTTAGGAAACTGACAAGAACAGTAGCTTCTCTTCAGTCCAATACACTGTACTTGCTGGGAACAGACGCGAGTGCTATTTGCACTGTGTATGGCAATGGGAGCACAATAGTGACTCTTCTCAGCAGAAAACAACTCTTGCTCGTAGGACCAGAACTGCATTGCATGGGATTCAACTCCGTTTAGAACTGGGAAACAAACGCTAGCTCACCTTGCAAGAAACACACTCTGCTTTTGAGAAAACAGCACTCTTCTACTCTCCTGTGTTTCCTATAGGGCCAGAACATTGAGCTTGCTCAGAACAAAAGAACTGTGCTTCCTACACACACGGGGCATATCTAGTTCAACTCTGCTTAGGAAACTGACAAGAACAGTAGCTTCTCTTCAGTCCAATACACTGTACTTGCTGGGAACAGACGCGAGTGCTATTTGCACTGTGTATGGCAATGGGAGCGCAATAGTGACTCTTCTTAGCAGAAAACAACTCTTGCTCGTAGGACCAGAAACTGCATGGGATTCAACTCCGTTTAGGACTGCGAAACAAACGCTAGCTCGCCTTGCAAGAAACACACTCTGCTTTTGAGAAAACAGCACTCTTCTACTCTCCTTTGTTTCCTATAGGGCCAGAACAGTGAGCTTGCTCAGAACAAAAGAACTGTGCTTCCTACACACACGGGGCATATCTAGTTCAACTCTGCTTAGGAAACTGACAAGAACAGTAGCTTCTCTTCAGTCCAATACACTGTACTTGCTGTGAACAGAAGCGAGTGCTATTTGCACTGTGTATGGCAATGGGAGCGCAATAGTGACTCTTCTCAGCAGAAAACAACTCTTGCTCGTAGGACCAGAAACTGCATGGGATTCAACTCCGTTTAGAACTGGGAAACAAACGCTAGCTCGCCTTGCAAGAAACACACTCTGCTTTTGAGAAAACAGCACTCTTCTACTCTCCTGTGTTTCCTATAGGGCCAGAACAGTGAACTTGCTCAGAACAAAAGAACTGTGCTTCCTACACAAACGGGGCATATCTAGTTCAACTCTGCTTAGGAAACTGACAAAACAGTAGCTTCTCTTCAGTCCAATACACTGTACTTGCTGGGAACAGACGCGAGTGCTATTTGCACTGTGTATGGCAATGGGAGCGCAATAGTGACTCTTCTTAGCAGAAAACAACTCTTGCTAGTAGGACCAGAAACTGCATGGGATTCAAACTCCGTTTAGGACTGGGAAACAAACGCTAGCTCGCCTTGCAAGAAACACACTCTGCTTTTGAGAAAACAGCACTCTTCTACTCTCCTGTGTTTCCTATAGGGCCAGAACAGTGAGCTTGCTCAGAACAAAAGAACTGTGCTTCCTACACACACGGGGCATATCTAGTTCAACTCTGCTTAGGAAACTGACAAGAACAGTAGCTTCTCTTCAGTCCAATACACTGTACTTGTTGGGAACAGACGCGAGTGCTATTTGCACTGTGTATGGCAATGGGAGCGCAATAATAACTCTTCTTGGCAGAAAACAACTCTTACGAGTAGGAGCAGAAACTGCATGGGATTCAACTCCGTTTAGGACTGGGAAACAAACGCTAGCTCGCCTTGCAAGAAACACACTCTGCTTTTGAGAAAACAGCACTCTTCTACTCTCCTGTGTTTCCTATAGGGCCAGAACAGTGAGCTTGCTCAGAACAAAAGAACTGTGCTTCCTACACACACGGGGCATATCTAGTTCAACTCTGCTTAGGAAACTGACAAGAACAGTAGCTTCTCTTCAGTCCAATACACTGTACTTGCTGGGAACAGACGCGAGTGCTATTTGCACTGTGTATGGCAATGGGAGCGCAATAGTGACTCTTCTTAGCAGAAAACAACTCTTGCTCGTAGGACCAGAAACTGCATGGGATTCAACTCCGTTTAGGACTGGGAAACAAACGCTAGCTCGCCTTGCAAGAAACACACTCTGCTTTTGAGAAAACAGCACTCTTCTACTCTCCTGTGTTTCCTATAGGGCCAGAACAGTGAGCTTGCTCAGAACAAAAGAACTGTGCTTCCTACACACACGGGGCATATCTAGTTCAACTCTGCTTAGGAAACTGACCAGAACAGTAGCTTCTCTTCAGTCCAATACACTGTACTTGCTGGGAACAGACGCGAGTGCTATTTGCACTGTGTATGGCAATGGGAGCGCAATAGTGACTCTTCTTAGCAGAAAACAACTCTTGCTCGTAGGACCACAAACTGCATGGGATTCAACTCCGTTTAGGACTGGGAAACAAACGCTAGCTCGCCTTGCAAGAAACACACTCTGCTTTTGAGAAAACAGCACTCTTCTACTCTTCTGTGTTTCCTATAGGGCCAGAACAGTGAGCTTGCTCAGAACAAAAGAACTGTGCTTCCTACACACACGGGGCATATCTAGTTCAACTCTGCTTAGGAAACTGACAAGAACAGTAGCTTCTCTTCAGTCCAATACACTGTACTTGCTGGGAACAGACGCGAGTGCTATTTGCGCTGTGTATGGCAATGGGAGCGCAATAGTGACTCTTCTTAGCAGAAAACAACTCTTGCTCGTAGGACCAGAAACTGCATGGGATTCAACTCCGTTTAGGACTGGGAAACAAACGCTAGCTCGCCTTGCAAGAAACACACTCTGCTTTTGAGAAAACAGCACTCTTCTACTCTCCTGTGTTTCCTATAGGGCCAGAACAGTGAGCTTGCTCAGAACAAAAGAACTGTGCTTCCTACACACACGGGGCATATCTAGTTCAACTCTGCTTAGGAAACTGACCAGAACAGTAGCTTCTCTTCAGTCCAATACACTGTACTTGCTGGGAACAGACGCGAGTGCTATTTGCACTGTGTATGGCAATGGGAGCGCAATAGTGACTCTTCTTAGCAGAAAACAACTCTTGCTAGTAGGAGCAGAAACTGCATGGGATTCAAACTCCGTTTAGGACTGGGAAACAAACGCTAGCTCGCCTTGCAAGAAACACACTCTGCTTTTGAGAAAACAGCACTCTTCTACTCTCCAGTGTTTCCTATAGGGCCAGAACATTGAGCTTGCTCAGAACAAAAGAACTGTGCTTCCTACACACACGGGGCATATCTAGTTCAACTCTGCCTAGGAAACTGACAAGAACAGTAGCTTCTCTTCAGTCCAATACACTGTACTTGCTGGGAACAGACGCGAGTGCTATTTGCACTGTGTATGGCAATGGGAGCGCAATAGTGACTCTTCTTAGCAGAAAACAACTCTTGCTCGTAGGACCAGAAACTGCATGGGATTCAACTCCGTTTAGGACTGGGAAACAAACGCTAGCTCGCCTTGCAAGAAACACACTCTGCTTTTGAGAAAACAGCACTCTTCTACTCTCCTGTGTTTCCTATAGGGCCAGAACAGTGAGCTTGCTCAGAACAAAAGAACTGTGCTTCCTACACACACGGGGCATATCTAGTTCAACTCTGCTTAGGAAACTGACAAGAACAGTAGCTTCTCTTCAGTCCAATACACTGTACTTGCTGGGAACAGACGCGAGTGCTATTTGCACTGTGTATGGCAATGGGAGCACAATAGTGACTCTTCTTAGCAGAAAACAACTCTTGCTCGTAGGACCAGAAACTGCATGGGATTCAACTCCGTTTAGGACTGGGAAACAAACGCTAGCTCGCCTTGCAAGAAACACACTCTGCTTTTGAGAAAACAGCACTCTTCTACTCTCCTTTGTTTCCTATAGGGCCAGAACAGTGAGCTTGCTCAGAACAAAAGAACTGTGCTTCCTACACACACGGGGCATATCTAGTTCAACTCTGCTTAGGAAACTGACAAGAACAGTAGCTTCTCTTCAGTCCAATACACTGTACTTGCTGGGAACAGAAGCGAGTGCTATTTGCACTGTGTATGGCAATGGGAGCGCAATAGTGACTCTTCTCAGCAGAAAACAACTCTTGCTCGTAGGACCAGAAACTGCATGGGATTCAACTCCGTTTAGAACTGGGAAACAAACGCTAGCTCGCCTTGCAAGAACACACTCTTCTTTTGAAAAAACAGCACTCTTCTACTCTCCTGTGTTTCCTATAGGGCCAGAACAGTGAACTTGCTCAGAACAAAAGAACTGTGCTTCCTACACAAACGGGGCATATCTAGTTCAACTCTGCTTAGGAAACTGACAAGAACAGTAGCTTCTCTTCAGTCCAATACACTGTACTTGCTGGGAACAGACGCGAGTGCTATTTGCACTGTGTATGGCAATGGGAGCGCAATAGTGACTCTTCTTAGCAGAAAACAACTCTTGCTAGTAGGACCAGAAACTGCATGGGATTCAAACTCCGTTTAGGACTGGGAAACAAACGCTAGCTCGCCTTGCAAGAAACACACTCTGCTTTTGAGAAAACAGCACGCTTCTACTCTCCTGTGTTTCCTATAGGGCCAGAACATTGAGCTTGCTCAGAACAAAAGAACTGTGCTTCCTACACACACGGGGCATATCTAGTTCAACTCTGCTTAGGAAACTGACAAGAACAGTAGCTTCTCTTCAGTCCAATACACTGTACTTGTTGGGAACAGACGCGAGTGCTATTTGCACTGTGTATGGCAATGGGAGCACAATAATAACTCTTCTTGGCAGAAAACAACTCTTACGAGTAGGAGCAGAAACTGCATGGGATTCAACTCCGTTTAGGACTGGGAAACAAACGCTAGCTCGCCTTGCAAGAAACACACTCTTCTTTTGAGAAAACAGCACTCTTCTACTCTCCTGTGTTTCCTATAGGGCCAGAACAGTGAGCTTGCTCAGAACAAAAGAACTGTGCTTCCTACACACACGGGGCATATCTAGTTCAACTCTGCTTAGGAAACTGACAAGAACAGTAGCTTCTCTTCAGTCCAATACACTGTACTTGCTGGGAACAGACGCGAGTGCTATTTGCACTGTGTATGGCAATGGGAGCGCAATAGTGACTCTTCTTAGCAGAAAACAACTCTTGCTCGTAGGACCAGAAACTGCATGGGATTCAACTCCGTTTAGGACTGGGAAACAAACGCTAGCTCGCCTTGCAAGAAACACACTCTGCTTTTGACAAAACAGCACTCTTCTACTCTCCTGTGTTTCCTATAGGGCCAGAACAGTGAGCTTGCTCAGAACAAAAGAACTGTGCTTCCTACACACACGGGGCATATCTAGTTCAACTCTGCTTAGGAAACTGACAAGAACAGTAGCTTCTCTTCAGTCCAATACACTGTACTTGCTGGGAACAGACGCGAGTGCTATTTGCACTGTGTATGGCAATGGGAGCGCAATAGTGACTCTTCTTAGCAGAAAACAACTCTTGCTCGTAGGACCAGAAACTGCATGGGATTCAACTCCGTTTAGGACTGGGAAACAAACGCTAGCTCGCCTTGCAAGAAACACACTCTGCTTTTGAGAAAACAGCACTCTTCTACTCTCCTGTGTTTTCTATAGGGCCAGAACAGTGAGCTTGCTCAGAACAAAAGAACTGTGCTTCCTACACACACGGGGCATATCTAGTTCAACTCTGCTTAGGAAACTGACAAGAACAGTAGCTTCTCTTCAGTCCAATACACTGTACTTGCTGGGAACAGACGCGAGTGCTATTTGCGCTGTGTGTGGCAATGGGAGCGCAATAGTGACTCTACTTAGCAGAAAACAACTCTTGCTCGTAGGACCAGAAACTGCATGGGATTCAACTCCGTTTCGGACTGGGAAACAAACGCCAGCTCGCCTTGCAAGAAACACACTCTGCTTTTGAGAAAACAGCACTCTTCTACTCTCCTGTGTTTCCTATAGGACCAGAACATTGAGCATGCTCAGAACAAAAGAACTGTGCTTCCTACACACACGGGGCATATCTAGTTCAACTCTGCTTAGGAAACTGACAAGAACAGTAGCTTCTCTTCAGTCCAATACACTGTACTTGCTGGGAACAGACGCGAGTGCTATTTGCACTGTGTATTGCAATGGGAGCGCAATAGTGACTCTTCTCAGCATAAAACAACTCTTGCTCGTAGGACCAGAAACTGCATGGGATTCAAATCCGTTTAGGACTGGGAAACAAACGCTAGCTCGCCTTGCAAGAAACACACTCTGCTTTTGAGAAAACAGCACTCTTCTACTCTCCTGTGTTTCCTATAGGGCCAGAACAGTGAGCTTGCTCAGAACAAAAGAACTGTGCTTCCTACACACACGGGGCATATCTAGTTCAACTCTGCTTAGGAAACTGACAAGAACAGTAGCTTCTCTTCAGTCCAATACACTGTACTTGCTGGGAACAGACGCGAGTGCTATTTGCACTGTGTATGACAATGGGAGCGCAATAATAACTCTTCTTTGCAGAAAACAACTCTTGCGAGTAGGAGCAGAAACTGCATGGGATTCAACTCCGTTTAGGACTGGGAAACAAACGCTAGCTCGCCTTGCAAGAAACACACTCTGCTTTTGAGAAAACAGCACTCTTCTACTCTCCTGTGTTTCCTATAGGGCCAGAACAGTGAGCTTGCTCAGAACAAAAGAACTGTGCTTCCTACACACACGGGGCATATCTAGTTCAACTCTGCTTAGGAAACTTACAAGAACAGTAGCTTCTCTTCAGTCCAATACACTGTACTTGCTGGGAACAGACGCGAGTGCTATTTGCACTGTGTATGGCAATGGGAGCGCAATAGTGACTCTTCTTAGCAGAAAACAACTCTTGCTCGTAGGACCAGAAACTGCATGGGATTCAACTCCGTTTAGGACTGGGAAACAAACGCTAGCTCGCCTTGCAAGAAACACACTCTGCTTTTGAGAAAACAGCACTCTTCTACTCTCCTGTGTTTCCTATAGGGCCAGAACAGTGAGCTTGCTCAGAACAAAAGAACTGTGCTTCCTACACACACGGGGCATATCTAGTTCAACTCTGCTTAGGAAACTGACAAGAACAGTAGCTTCTCTTCAGTCCAATACACTGTACTAGCTGGGAACAGACGTGAGTGCTATTTGCACTGTGTATGGCAATGGGAGCGCAATAGTGACTCTTCTCAGCAGAAAACAACTCTTGCTCGTAGGACCAGAAACTGCATGGGATTCAACTCCGTTTAGAACTGGGAAACAAACGCTAGCTCGCCTTGCAAGAAACACACTCTGCTTTTGAGAAAACAGCACTCTTCTACTCTCCTGTGTTTCCTTTAGGACCAGAACATTGAGCATGCTCAGAACAAAAGAACTGTGCTTCCTACACACACGGGGCATATCTAGTTCAACTCTGCTTAGGAAACTGACAAGAACAGTAGCTTCTCTTCAGTCCAATACACTGTACTTGCTGGGAACAGACGCGAGTGCTATTTGCACTGTGTATTGCAATGGGAGCGCAATAGTGACTCTTCTCAGCATAAAACAACTCTTGCTCGTAGGACCAGAAACTGCATGGGATTCAACTCCGTTTAGGACTGGGAAACAAACGCTAGCTCGCCTTGCAAGAAACACACTCTGCTTTTGAGAAAACAGCACTCTTCTACTCTCCTGTGTTTCCTATAGGGCCAGAACAGTGAGCTTGCTCAGAACAAAAGAACTGTGCTTCCTACACACACGGGGCATATCTAGTTCAACTCTGCTTAGGAAACTGACAAGAACAGTAGCTTCTCTTCAGTCCAATACACTGTACTTGCTGGGAACAGACGCGAGTGCTATTTGCACTGTGTATGACAATGGGAGCGCAATAATAACTCTTCTTTGCAGAAAACAACTCTTGCGAGTAGGAGCAGAAACTGCATGGGATTCAACTCCGTTTAGGACTGGGAAACAAACGCTAGCTCGCCTTGCAAGAAACACACTCTGCTTTTGAGAAAACAGCACTCTTCTACTCTCCTGTGTTTCCTATAGGGCCAGAACAGTGAGCTTGCTCAGAACAAAAGAACTGTGCTTCCTACACACACGGGGCATATCTAGTTCAACTCTGCTTAGGAAACTGACAAGAACAGTAGCTTCTCTTCAGTCCAATACACTGTACTTGCTGGGAACAGACGCGAGTGCTATTTGCACTGTGTATGGCAATGGGAGCACAATAGTGACTCTTCTCAGCAGAAAACAACTCTTGCTCGTAGGACCAGAACTGCATTGCATGGGATTCAACTCCGTTTAGAACTTGGAAACAAACGCTAGCTCGCCTTGCAAGAAACACACTCTGCTTTTGAGAAAACAGCACTCTTCTACTCTCCTGTGTTTCCTATAGGGCCAGAACATTGAGCTTGCTCAGAACAAAAGAACTGTGCTTCCTACACACACGGGGCATATCTAGTTCAACTCTGCTTAGGAAACTGACAAGAACAGTAGCTTCTCTTCAGTCCAATACACTGTACTTGCTGGGAACAGAAGCGAGTGCTATTTGCATTGTGTATGGCAATGGGAGCGCAATAGTGACTCTTCTTAGCAGAAAACAACTCTTGCTAGTAGGACCAGAAACTGCATGGGATTCAAACTCCGTTTAGGACTGGGAAACAAACGCTAGCTCGCCTTGCAAGAAACACACTCTGCTTTTGAGAAAACAGCACTCTTCTACTCTCCTGTGTTTCCTATAGGGCCAGAACATTGAGCTTGCTCAGAACAAAAGAACTGTGCTTCCTACACACACGGGGCATATCTAGTTCAACTCTGCTTAGGAAACTGACAAGAACAGTAGCTTCTCTTCAGTCCAATACACTGTACTTGCTGGGAACAGACGCGAGTGCTATTTGCACTGTGTATGGCAATGGGAGCGCAATAGTGACTCTTCTTAGCAGAAAACAACTCTTGCTCGTAGGACCAGAAACTGCATGGGATTCAACTCCGTTTAGGACTGGGAAACAAACGCTAGCTCGCCTTGCAAGAAACACACTCTGCTTTTGAGAAAACAGCACTCTTCTACTCTCCTGTGTTTCCTATAGGGCCAGAACAGTGAGCTTGCTCAGAACAAAAGAACTGTGCTTCCTACACACACGGGGCATATCTAGTTCAACTCTGCTTAGGAAACTGACAAGAACAGTAGCTTCTCTTCAGTCCAATACACTGTACTTTCTTGGGACAGACGCCAGTGCTATTTGCACTGTGTATGGCAATGGGAGCGCAATAATAACTCTTCTTTGCAGAACACAACTCTTGCGAGTAGGAGCAGAAACTGCATGGGATTCAACTCCGTTTAGGACTGGGAAACAAACGCTAGCTCGCCTTGCAAGAAACACACTCTGCTTTTGAGAAAACAGCACTCTTCTACTCTCCTGTGTTTTATATAGGGCCAGAACAGTGAGCTTGCTCAGAACAAAAGAACTGTGCTTCCTACACACACGGGGCATATCTAGTTCAACTCTGCTTAGGAAACTGACAAGAACAGTAGCTTCTCTTCAGTCCAATACACTGTACTTGCTGGGAACAGACGCGAGTGCTATTTGCACTGTGTATGGCAATGGGAGCGCAATAATAACTCTTCTTTGCAGAAAACAACTCTTGCGAGTAGGAGCAGAAACTGCATGGAGTCAACTCCGTTTAGGACTGGGAAACAAACGCTAGCTCGCCTTGCAAGAAACACACTCTTCTTTTGAGAAAACAGCACTCTTCTACTCTCCTGTGTTTCCTATAGGGCCAGAACAGTGAGCTTGCTCAGAACAAAAGAACTGTGCTTCCTACACACACGGGGCATATCTAGTTCAACTCTGCTTAGGAAACTGACAAGAACAGTAGCTTCTCTTCAGTCCAATACACTGTACTTGCTGGGAACAGACGCGAGTGCTATTTGCACTGTGTATGGCAATGGGAGCGCAATAGTGACTCTTCTTAGCAGAAAACAACTCTTGCTCGTAGGACCAGAAACTGCATGGGATTCAACTCCGTTTAGGACTGGGAAACAAACGCTAGCTCGCCTTGCAAGAAACACACTCTGCTTTTGAGAAAACAGCACTCTTCTACTCTCCTGTGTTTCCTATAGGGCCAGAACAGTGAGCTTGCTCAGAACAAAAGAACTGTGCTTCCTACACACACGGGGCATATCTAGTTCAACTCTGCTTAGGAAACTGACAAGAACAGTAGCTTCTCTTCAGTCCAATACACTGTACTTGCTGGGAACAGACGCGAGTGCTATTTGCACTGTGTATGGCAATGGGAGCGCAATAGTGACTCTTCTCAGCAGAAAACAACTCTTGCTCGTAGGACCAGAAACTGCATGGGATTCAACTCCGTTTAGGACTGGGAAACAAACGCTAGCTCGCCTTGCAAGAAACACACTCTGCTTTTGAGAAAACAGCACTCTTCTACTCTCCTGTGTTTCCTATAGGGCCAGAACAGTGAGCTTGCTCAGAACAAAAGAACTGTGCTTCCTACACACACGGGGCATATCTAGTTCAACTCTGCTTAGGAAACTGACAAGAACAGTAGCTTCTCTTCAGTCCAATACACTGTACTTGCTGGGAACAGACGCGAGTGCTATTTGCACTGTGTATGGCAATGGGAGCGCAATAGTGACTCTTCTTAGCAGAAAACAACTCTTGCTCGTAGGACCAGAAACTGCATGGGATTCAACTCCGTTTAGGACTGGGAAACAAACGCTAGCTCGCCTTGCAAGAAACACACTCTGCTTTTGAGAAAACAGCACTCTTCTACTCTCCTGTGTTTCCTATAGGGCCAGAACAGTGAGCTTGCTCAGAACAAAAGAACTGTGCTTCCTACACACACGGGGCATATCTAGTTCAACTCTGCTTAGGAAACTGACAAGAACAGTAGCTTCTCTTCAGTCCAATACACTGTACTTGCTGGGAACAGACGCGAGTGCTATTTGCACTGTGTATGGCAATGGGAGCGCAATAATAACTCTTCTTTGCAGAAAACAACTCTTGCGAGTATGAGCAGAAACTGCATGGGATTCAACTCCGTTTAGGACTGGGAAACAAACGCTAGCTCGCCTTGCAAGAAACACACTCTGCTTTTGAGAAAACAGCACTCTTCTACTCTCCTGTGTTTCCTATAGGGCCAGAACAGTGAGCTTGCTCAGAACAAAAGAACTGTGCTTCCTACACACACGGGGCATATCTAGTTCAACTCTGCTTAGGAAACTGACAAGAACAGTAGCTTCTCTTCAGTCCAATACACTGTACTTGCTGGGAACAGACGCGAGTGCTATTTGCACTGTGTATGGCAATGGGAGCGCAATAGTGACTCTTCTTAGCAGAAAACAACTCTTGCGAGTAGGACCAGAAACTGCATGGGATTCAACTCCGTTTAGGACTGGGAAACAAACGCTAGCTCGCCTTGCAAGAAACACACTCTGCTTTTGAGAAAACAGCACTCTTCTACTCTCCTGTGTTTTTTATAGGGCCAGAACAGTGAGCTTGCTCAGAACAAAAGAACTGTGCTTCCTACACACACGGGTCATATCTAGTTCAACTCTGCTTAGGAAACTGACAAGAACAGTAGCATCTCTTCAGTCCAATACACTGTCCTTGCTGGGAACAGACGCGAGTGCTATTTGCACTGTGTATGGCAATGGGAGCACAATAGTGACTATTCTTAGCAGAAAACAACTCTTGCTCGTAGGACCAGAAACTGCATGGGATTCAACTCCGTTTAGGACTGGGAAACAAACGCTAGCTCGCCTTGCAAGAAACACACTCTGCTTTTGAGAAAACAGCACTCTTCTACTCTCCTGTGTTTTTTATAGGGCCAGAACAGTGAGCTTGCTCAGAACAAAAGAACTGTGCTTCCTACACACACGGGGCATATCTAGTTCAACTCTGCTTAGGAAACTGACAAGAACAGTAGCTTCTCTTCAGTCCAATACACTGTACTTGCTGGGAACAGACGCGAGTGCTATTTGCACTGTGTATGGCAATGGAGCGCAAAAGTGACTCTTCTTAGCAGAAAACAACTCTTGCTAGTAGGACCAGAAACTGCATGGGATTCAACTCCGTTTAGGACTGGGAAACAAACGCTAGCTCGCCTTGCAAGAAACACACTCTGCTTTTGAGAAAACAGCACTCTTCTACTCTCCTGTGTTTCCTATAGGGCCAGAACAGTGAGCTTGCTCAGAACAAAAGAACTGTGCTTCCTACACACACGGGGCATATCTAGTTCAACTCTGCTTAGGAAACTGACAAGAACAGTAGCTTCTCTTCAGTCCAATACACTGTACTTGCTGGGAACAGACGCGAGTGCTATTTGCACTGTGTATGGCAATGGAAGCACAATAGTGACTCTTCTTAGCAGAAAACAACTCTTGCGAGTAGGAGCAGAAACTGCATGGGATTCAACTCCGTTTAGGACTGGGAAACAAATGCTAGCTCGCCTTGCAAGAAACACACTCTGCTTTTGAGAAAACAGCACTCTTCTACTCTCCTGTGTTTCCTATAGGGCCAGAACAGTGAGCTTGCTCAGAACAAAAGAACTGTGCTTCCTACACACACGGGGCATATCTAGTTCAACTCCCCTTAGGAAACTGACAAGAACAGTAGCTTCTCTTCAGTCCAATACACTGTACTTGCTGGGAACAGACGCGAGTGCTATTTGCACTGTGTATGGCAATGGGAGCGCAATAGTGACTCTTCTTAGCAGAAAACAACTCTTGCGAGTAGGACCAGAAACTGCATGGGATTCAACTCCGTTTAGGACTGGGAAACAAACGCTAGCTCGCCTTGCAAGAAACACACTCTGCTTTTGAGAAAACAGCACTCTTCTACTCTCCTGTGTTTCCTATAGGGCCAGAACAGTGAGCTTGCTCAGAACAAAAGAACTGTGCTTCCTACACACACGGGGCATATCTAGTTCAACTCTGCTTAGGAAACTTACAAGAACAGTAGCTTCTCTTCAGTCCAATACACTGTACTTGCTGGGAACAGACGCGAGTGCTATTTGCACTGTGTATGGCAATGGGAGCGCAATAGTGACTCTTCTTAGCAGAAAACAACTCTTGCTCGTAGGACCAGAAACTGCATGGGATTCAACTCCGTTTAGGACTGGGAAACAAACGCTAGCTCGCCTTGCAAGAAACACACTCTGCTTTTGAGAAAACAGCACTCTTCTACTCTCCTGTGTTTCCTATAGGGCCAGAACAGTGAGCTTGCTCAGAACAAAAGAACTGTGCTTCCTACACACACGGGGCATATCTAGTTCAACTCTGCTTAGGAAACTGACAAGAACAGTAGCTTCTCTTCAGTCCAATACACTGTACTTGCTGGGAACAGACGCGAGTGCTATTTGCACTGTGTATGGCAATGGGAGCGCAATAGTGACTCTTCTTAGCAGAAAACAACTCTTGCTCGTAGGACCAGAAACTGCATGGGATTCAACTCCGTTTTGGACTGGGAAACAAACGCCAGCTCGCCTTGCAAGAAACACACTCTGCTTTTGAGAAAACAGCACTCTTCTACTCTCCTGTGTTTCCTATAGGGCCAGAACATTGAGCTTGCTCAGAACAAAAGAACTGTGCTTCCTACACACACGGGGCATATCTAGTTCAACTCTGCTTAGGAAACTGACAAGAACAGTAGCTTCTCTTCAGTCCAATACACTGTCCTTGCTGGGAACAGACGCGAGTGCTATTTGCACTGTGTATGGCAATGGGAGCACAATAGTGACTATTCTTAGCAGAAAACAACTCTTGCTCGTAGGACCAGAAACTGCATGGGATTCAACTCCGTTTAGGACTGGGAAACAAACGCTAGCTCGCCTTGCAAGAAACACACTCTGCTTTTGAGAAAACAGCACTCTTCTACTCTCCTGTGTTTTTTATAGGGCCAGAACAGTGAGCTTGCTCAGAACAAAAGAACTGTGCTTCCTACACACACGGGGCATATCTAGTTCAACTCTGCTTAGGAAACTGACAAGAACAGTAGCTTCTCTTCAGTCCAATACACTGTACTTGCTGGGAACAGACGCGAGTGCTATTTGCACTGTGTATGGCAATGGAGCGCAAAAGTGACTCTTCTTAGCAGAAAACAACTCTTGCTAGTAGGACCAGAAACTGCATGGGATTCAACTCCGTTTAGGACTGGGAAACAAACGCTAGCTCGCCTTGCAAGAAACACACTCTGCTTTTGAGAAAACAGCACTCTTCTACTCTCCTGTGTTTCCTATAGGGCCAGAACAGTGAGCTTGCTCAGAACAAAAGAACTGTGCTTCCTACACACACGGGGCATATCTAGTTCAACTCTGCTTAGGAAACTGACAAGAACAGTAGCTTCTCTTCAGTCCAATACACTGTACTTGCTGGGAACAGACGCGAGTGCTATTTGCACTGTGTATGGCAATGGAAGCACAATAGTGACTCTTCTTAGCAGAAAACAACTCTTGCGAGTAGGAGCAGAAACTGCATGGGATTCAACTCCGTTTAGGACTGGGAAACAAATGCTAGCTCGCCTTGCAAGAAACACACTCTGCTTTTGAGAAAACAGCACTCTTCTACTCTCCTGTGTTTCCTATAGGGCCAGAACAGTGAGCTTGCTCAGAACAAAAGAACTGTGCTTCCTACACACACGGGGCATATCTAGTTCAACTCCCCTTAGGAAACTGACAAGAACAGTAGCTTCTCTTCAGTCCAATACACTGTACTTGCTGGGAACAGACGCGAGTGCTATTTGCACTGTGTATGGCAATGGGAGCGCAATAGTGACTCTTCTTAGCAGAAAACAACTCTTGCGAGTAGGACCAGAAACTGCATGGGATTCAACTCCGTTTAGGACTGGGAAACAAACGCTAGCTCGCCTTGCAAGAAACACACTCTGCTTTTGAGAAAACAGCACTCTTCTACTCTCCTGTGTTTCCTATAGGGCCAGAACATTGAGCTTGCTCAGAACAAAAGAACTGTGCTTCCTACACACACGGGGCATATCTAGTTCAACTCTGCTTAGGAAACTTACAAGAACAGTAGCTTCTCTTCAGTCCAATACACTGTACTTGCTGGGAACAGACGCGAGTGCTATTTGCACTGTGTATGGCAATGGGAGCGCAATAGTGACTCTTCTTAGCAGAAAACAACTCTTGCTCGTAGGACCAGAAACTGCATGGGATTCAACTCCGTTTAGGACTGGGAAACAAACGCTAGCTCGCCTTGCAAGAAACACAGTCTGCTTTTGAGAAAACAGCACTCTTCTACTCTCCTGTGTTTCCTATAGGGCCAGAACAGTGAGCTTGCTCAGAACAAAAGAACTGTGCTTCCTACACACACGGGGCATATCTAGTTCAACTCTGCTTAGGAAACTGACAAGAACAGTAGCTTCTCTTCAGTCCAATACACTGTACTTGCTGGGAACAGACGCGAGTGCTATTTGCACTGTGTATGGCAATGGGAGCGCAATAGTGACTCTTCTTAGCAGAAAACAACTCTTGCTCGTAGGACCAGAAACTGCATGGGATTCAACTCCGTTTTGGACTGGGAAACAAACGCCAGCTCGCCTTGCAAGAAACACACTCTGCTTTTGAGAAAACAGCACTCTTCTACTCTCCTGTGTTTCCTATAGGGCCAGAACATTGAGCTTGCTCAGAACAAAAGAACTGTGCTTCCTACACACACGGGGCATATCTAGTTCAACTCTGCTTAGGAAACTGACAAGAACAGTAGCTTCTCTTCAGTCCAATACACTGTACTTGCTGGGAACAGACGCGAGTGCTATTTGCACTGTGTATGGCAATGGAGCGCAAAAGTGACTCTTCTTAGCAGAAAACAACTCTTGCTAGTAGGACCAGAAACTGCATGGGATTCAACTCCGTTTAGGACTGGGAAACAAACGCTAGCTCGCCTTGCAAGAAACACACTCTGCTTTTGAGAAAACAGCACTCTTCTACTCTCCTGTGTTTCCTATAGGGCCAGAACAGTGAGCTTGCTCAGAACAAAAGAACTGTGCTTCCTACACACACGGGGCATATCTAGTTCAACTCTGCTGAGGAAACTGACAAGAACAGTAGCTTCTCTTCAGTCCAATACACTGTACTTGCTGGGAACAGACGCGAGTGCTATTTGCACTGTGTATGGCAATGGAAGCACAATAGTGACTCTTCTTAGCAGAAAGCAACTCTTGCGAGTAGGAGCAGAAACTGCATGGGATTCAACTCCGTTTAGGACTGGGAAACAAATGCTAGCTCGCCTTGCAAGAAACACACTCTGCTTTTGAGAAAACAGCACTCTTCTACTCTCCTGTGTTTCCTATAGGGCCAGAACAGTGAGCTTGCTCAGAACAAAAGAACTGTGCTTCCTACACACACGGGGCATATCTAGTTCAACTCTGCTTAGGAAACTGACAAGAACAGTAGCTTCTCTTCAGTCCAATACACTGTACTTGCTGGGAACAGACGCGAGTGCTATTTGCACTGTGTATGGCAATGGGAGCGCAATAGTGACTCTTCTTAGCAGAAAACAACTCTTGCGAGTAGGACCAGAAACTGCATGGGATTCAACTCCGTTTAGGACTGGGAAACAAACGCTAGCTCGCCTTGCAAGAAACACACTCTGCTTTTGAGAAAACAGCACTCTTCTACTCTCCTGTGTTTCCTATAGGGCCAGAACAGTGAGCTTGCTCAGAACAAAAGAACTGTGCTTCCTACACACACGGGGCATATCTAGTTCAACTCTGCTTAGGAAACTGACAAGAACAGTAGCATCTCTTCAGTCCAATACACTGTACTTGCTGGGAACAGACACGAGTGCTATTTGCACTGTGTATGGCAATGGGAGCGCAATAGTGACTCTTCTTAGCAGAAAACAACTCTTGCTCGTAGGACCACAAACTGCATGGGATTCAACTCCGTTTAGGACTGGGAAACAAACGCTAGCTCGCCTTGCAAGAAACACACTCTGCTTTTGAGAAAACAGCACTCTTCTACTCTCCTGTGTTTCCTATAGGGTCAGAACAGTGAGCTTGCTCAGAACAAAAGAACTGTGCTTCCTACACACACGGGGCATATCTAGTTCAACTCTGCCTAGGAAACTGACAAGAACAGTAGCTTCTCTTCAGTCCAATACACTGTACTTGCTGGGAACAGACGCGAGTGCTATTTGCACTGTGTATGGCAATGGGAGCACAATAGTGACTCTTCTTAGCAGAAAACAACTCTTGCTCGTAGGACCAGAAACTGCATGGGATTCAACTCCATTTAGGACTGGGAAACAAACGCCAGCTCGCCTTGCAAGAAACACACTCTGCTTTTGAGAAAACAGCACTCTTCTACTCTCCTGTGTTTCCTATAGGGCCAGAACAGTGAGCTTGCTCAGAACAAAAGAACTGTTCTTCCTACACACACGGGGCATATCTAGTTCAACTCTGCTTAGGAAACTGACAAGAACAGTAGCTTCTCTTCAGTCCAATACACTGTACTTGCTGGGAACAGACGCGAGTGCTATTTGCACTGTGTATGGCAATGGGAGCGCAATAGTGACTCTTCTTAGCAGAAAACAACTCTTGCTCGTAGGACCAGAAACTGCATGGGATTCAACTCCGTTTAGGACTGGGAAACAAACGCTAGCTCGCCTTGCAAGAAACACACTCTGCTTTTGAGAAAACAGCACTCTTCTACTCTCCTGTGTTTCCTATAGGGCCAGAACAGTGAGCTTGCTCAGAACAAAAGAACTGTGCTTCCTACACACACGGGGCATATCTAGTTCAACTCTGCTTAGGAAACTGACAAGAACAGTAGCTTCTCTTCAGTCCAATACACTGTACTTGCTGGGAACAGACGCGAGTGCTATTTGCACTGTGTATGGCAATGGGAGCGCAATAGTGACTCTTCTTAGCAGAAAACAACTCTTGCTCGTAGGACCAGAAACTGCATGGGATTCAACTCCGTTTAGGACTGGGAAACAAACGCTAGCTCGCCTTGCAAGAAACACACTCTGCTTTTGAGAAAACAGCACTCTTCTACTCTCCTGTGTTTCCTATAGGGCCAGAACAGTGAGCTTGCTCAGAACAAAAGAACTGTGCTTCCTACACACACGGGGCATATCTAGTTCAACTCTGCTTAGGAAACTGACAAGAACAGTAGCTTCTCTTCAGTCCAATACACTGTACTTGCTGGGAACAGACGCGAGTGCTATTTGCACTGTGTATGGCAATGGGAGCGCAATAGTGACTCTTCTTAGCAGAAAACAACTCTTGCTCGTAGGACCAGAAACTGCATGGGATTCAACTCCGTTTAGGACTGGGAAACAAACGCTAGCTCGCCTTGCAAGAAACACACTCTGCTTTTGAGAAAACAGCACTCTTCTACTCTCCTGTGTTTCCTATAGGGCCAGAACATTGAGCTTGCTCAGAACAAAAGAACTGTGCTTCCTACACACACGGGGCATATCTAGTTCAACTCTGCTTAGGAAACTGACAAGAACAGTAGCTTCTCTTCAGTCCAATACACTGTACTTGCTGGGAACAGACGCGAGTGCTATTTGCACTGTGTATGGCAATGGGAGCGCAATAGTGACTCTTCTTAGCAGAAAACAACTCTTGCTCGTAGGACCAGAAACTGCATGGGATTCAACTCCGTTTAGGACTGGGAAACAAACGCTAGCTCGCCTTGCAAGAAACACACTCTGCTTTTGAGAAAACAGCACTCTTCTACTCTCCTGTGTTTCCTATAGGGCCAGAACAGTGAGCTTGCTCAGAACAAAAGAACTGTGCTTCCTACACACACGGGGCATATCTAGTTCAACTCTGCTTAGGAAACTGACAAGAACAGTAGCTTCTCTTCAGTCCAATACACTGTACTTGCTGGGAACAGACGCGAGTGCTATTTGCACTGTGTATGGCAATGGGAGCGCAATAGTGACTCTTCTTAGCAGAAAACAACTCTTGCTCGTAGGACCAGAAACTGCATGGGATTCAACTCCGTTTTGGACTGGGAAACAAACGCCAGCTCGCCTTGCAAGAAACACACTCTGCTTTTGAGAAAACAGCACTCTTCTACTCTCCTGTGTTTCCTATAGGGCCAGAACATTGAGCTTGCTCAGAACAAAAGAACTGTGCTTCCTACACACACGGGGCATATCTAGTTCAACTCTGCTTAGGAAACTGACAAGAACAGTAGCTTCTCTTCAGTCCAATACACTGTACTTGCTTGGAACAGACGCGAGTGCTATTTGCACTGTGTATGGCAATGGAGCGCAAAAGTGACTCTTCTTAGCAGAAAACAACTCTTGCTAGTAGGACCAGAAACTGCATGGGATTCAACTCCGTTTAGGACTGGGAAACAAACGCTAGCTCGCCTTGCAAGAAACACACTCTGCTTTTGAGAAAACAGCACTCTTCTACTCTCCTGTGTTTCCTATAGGGCCAGAACAGTGAGCTTGCTCAGAACAAAAGAACTGTGCTTCCTACACACACGGGGCATATCTAGTTCAACTCTGCTTAGGAAACTGACAAGAACAGTAGCTTCTCTTCATTCCAATACACTGTACTTGCTGGGAACAGACGCGAGTGCTATTTGCACTGTGTATGGCAATGGGAGCGCAATAGTGACTCTTCTCAGCAGAAAACAACTCTTGCTCATAGGACCAGAAACTGCATGGGATTCAACTCCGTTTAGAACTGGGAAACAAACGCTAGCTCGCCTTGCAAGAACACACTCTTCTTTTGAGAAAACAGCACTCTTCTACTCTCCTGTGTTTCCTATAGGGCCAGAACAGTGAACTTGCTCAGAACAAAAGAACTGTGCTTCCTACACAAACGGGGCATATCTAGTTCAACTCTGCTTAGGAAACTGACAAGAACAGTAGCTTCTCTTCAGTCCAATACACTGTACTTGCTGGGAACAGACGCGAGTGCTATTTGCACTGTGTATGGCAATGGGAGCGCAATAGTGACTCTTCTTAGCAGAAAACAACTCTTGCTAGTAGGACCAGAAACTGCATGGGATTCAAACTCCGTTTAGGACTGGGAAACAAACGCTAGCTCGCCTTGCAAGAAACACACTCTGCTTTTGAGAAAACAGCACGCTTCTACTCTCCTGTGTTTCCTATAGGGCCAGAACATTGAGCTTGCTCAGAACAAAAGAACTGTGCTTCCTACACACACGGGGCATATCTAGTTCAACTCTGCTTAGGAAACTGACAAGAACAGTAGCTTCTCTTCAGTCCAATACACTGTACTTGTTGGGAACAGACGCGAGTGCTATTTGCACTGTGTATGGCAATGGGAGCACAATAATAACTCTTCTTGGCAGAAAACAACTCTTACGAGTAGGAGCAGAAACTGCATGGGATTCAACTCCGTTTAGGACTGGGAAACAAACGCTAGCTCGCCTTGCAAGAAACACACTCTTCTTTTGAGAAAACAGCACTCTTCTACTCTCCTGTGTTTCCTATAGGGCCAGAACAGTGAGCTTGCTCAGAACAAAAGAACTGTGCTTCCTACACACACGGGGCATATCTAGTTCAACTCTGCTTAGGAAACTGACAAGAACAGTAGCTTCTCTTCAGTCCAATACACTGTACTTGCTGGGAACAGACGCGAGTGCTATTTGCACTGTGTATGGCAATGGGAGCGCAATAGTGACTCTTCTTAGCAGAAAACAACTCTTGCTCGTAGGACCAGAAACTGCATGGGATTCAACTCCGTTTAGGACTGGGAAACAAACGCTAGCTCGCCTTGCAAGAAACACACTCTGCTTTTGACAAAACAGCACTCTTCTACTCTCCTGTGTTTCCTATAGGGCCAGAACAGTGAGCTTGCTCAGAACAAAAGAACTGTGCTTCCTACACACACGGGGCATATCTAGTTCAACTCTGCTTAGGAAACTGACAAGAACAGTAGCTTCTCTTCAGTCCAATACACTGTACTTGCTGGGAACAGACGCGAGTGCTATTTGCACTGTGTATGGCAATGGGAGCGCAATAGTGACTCTTCTTAGCAGAAAACAACTCTTGCTCGTAGGACCAGAAACTGCATGGGATTCAACTCCGTTTAGGACTGGGAAACAAACGCTAGCTCGCCTTGCAAGAAACACACTCTGCTTTTGAGAAAACAGCACTCTTCTACTCTCCTGTGTTTTCTATAGGGCCAGAACAGTGAGCTTGCTCAGAACAAAAGAACTGTGCTTCCTACACACACGGGGCATATCTAGTTCAACTCTGCTTAGGAAACTGACAAGAACAGTAGCTTCTCTTCAGTCCAATACACTGTACTTGCTGGGAACAGACGCGAGTGCTATTTGCGCTGTGTGTGGCAATGGGAGCGCAATAGTGACTCTACTTAGCAGAAAACAACTCTTGCTCGTAGGACCAGAAACTGCATGGGATTCAACTCCGTTTCGGACTGGGAAACAAACGCCAGCTCGCCTTGCAAGAAACACACTCTGCTTTTGAGAAAACAGCACTCTTCTACTCTCCTGTGTTTCCTATAGGACCAGAACATTGAGCATGCTCAGAACAAAAGAACTGTGCTTCCTACACACACGGGGCATATCTAGTTCAACTCTGCTTAGGAAACTGACAAGAACAGTAGCTTCTCTTCAGTCCAATACACTGTACTTGCTGGGAACAGACGCGAGTGCTATTTGCACTGTGTATTGCAATGGGAGCGCAATAGTGACTCTTCTCAGCATAAAACAACTCTTGCTCGTAGGACCAGAAACTGCATGGGATTCAACTCCGTTTAGGACTGGGAAACAAACGCTAGCTCGCCTTGCAAGAAACACACTCTGCTTTTGAGAAAACAGCACTCTTCTACTCTCCTGTGTTTCCTATAGGGCCAGAACAGTGAGCTTGCTCAGAACAAAAGAACTGTGCTTCCTACACACACGGGGCATATCTAGTTCAACTCTGCTTAGGAAACTGACAAGAACAGTAGCTTCTCTTCAGTCCAATACACTGTACTTGCTGGGAACAGACGCGAGTGCTATTTGCACTGTGTATGACAATGGGAGCGCAATAATAACTCTTCTTTGCAGAAAACAACTCTTGCGAGTAGGAGCAGAAACTGCATGGGATTCAACTCCGTTTAGGACTGGGAAACAAACGCTAGCTCGCCTTGCAAGAAACACACTCTGCTTTTGAGAAAACAGCACTCTTCTACTCTCCTGTGTTTCCTATAGGGCCAGAACAGTGAGCTTGCTCAGAACAAAAGAACTGTGCTTCCTACACACACGGGGCATATCTAGTTCAACTCTGCTTAGGAAACTTACAAGAACAGTAGCTTCTCTTCAGTCCAATACACTGTACTTGCTGGGAACAGACGCGAGTGCTATTTGCACTGTGTATGGCAATGGGAGCGCAATAGTGACTCTTCTTAGCAGAAAACAACTCTTGCTCGTAGGACCAGAAACTGCATGGGATTCAACTCCGTTTAGGACTGGGAAACAAACGCTAGCTCGCCTTGCAAGAAACACACTCTGCTTTTGAGAAAACAGCACTCTTCTACTCTCCTGTGTTTCCTATAGGGCCAGAACAGTGAGCTTGCTCAGAACAAAAGAACTGTGCTTCCTACACACACGGGGCATATCTAGTTCAACTCTGCTTAGGAAACTGACAAGAACAGTAGCTTCTCTTCAGTCCAATACACTGTACTAGCTGGGAACAGACGTGAGTGCTATTTGCACTGTGTATGGCAATGGGAGCGCAATAGTGACTCTTCTCAGCAGAAAACAACTCTTGCTCGTAGGACCAGAAACTGCATGGGATTCAACTCCGTTTAGAACTGGGAAACAAACGCTAGCTCGCCTTGCAAGAAACACACTCTGCTTTTGAGAAAACAGCACTCTTCTACTCTCCTGTGTTTCCTTTAGGACCAGAACATTGAGCATGCTCAGAACAAAAGAACTGTGCTTCCTACACACACGGGGCATATCTAGTTCAACTCTGCTTAGGAAACTGACAAGAACAGTAGCTTCTCTTCAGTCCAATACACTGTACTTGCTGGGAACAGACGCGAGTGCTATTTGCACTGTGTATTGCAATGGGAGCGCAATAGTGACTCTTCTCAGCATAAAACAACTCTTGCTCGTAGGACCAGAAACTGCATGGGATTCAACTCCGTTTAGGACTGGGAAACAAACGCTAGCTCGCCTTGCAAGAAACACACTCTGCTTTTGAGAAAACAGCACTCTTCTACTCTCCTGTGTTTCCTATAGGGCCAGAACAGTGAGCTTGCTCAGAACAAAAGAACTGTGCTTCCTACACACACGGGGCATATCTAGTTCAACTCTGCTTAGGAAACTGACAAGAACAGTAGCTTCTCTTCAGTCCAATACACTGTACTTGCTGGGAACAGACGCGAGTGCTATTTGCACTGTGTATGACAATGGGAGCGCAATAATAACTCTTCTTTGCAGAAAACAACTCTTGCGAGTAGGAGCAGAAACTGCATGGGATTCAACTCCGTTTAGGACTGGGAAACAAACGCTAGCTCGCCTTGCAAGAAACACACTCTGCTTTTGAGAAAACAGCACTCTTCTACTCTCCTGTGTTTCCTATAGGGCCAGAACAGTGAGCTTGCTCAGAACAAAAGAACTGTGCTTCCTACACACACGGGGCATATCTAGTTCAACTCTGCTTAGGAAACTGACAAGAACAGTAGCTTCTCTTCAGTCCAATACACTGTACTTGCTGGGAACAGACGCGAGTGCTATTTGCACTGTGTATGGCAATGGGAGCACAATAGTGACTCTTCTCAGCAGAAAACAACTCTTGCTCGTAGGACCAGAACTGCATTGCATGGGATTCAACTCCGTTTAGAACTTGGAAACAAACGCTAGCTCGCCTTGCAAGAAACACACTCTGCTTTTGAGAAAACAGCACTCTTCTACTCTCCTGTGTTTCCTATAGGGCCAGAACATTGAGCTTGCTCAGAACAAAAGAACTGTGCTTCCTACACACACGGGGCATATCTAGTTCAACTCTGCTTAGGAAACTGACAAGAACAGTAGCTTCTCTTCAGTCCAATACACTGTACTTGCTGGGAACAGAAGCGAGTGCTATTTGCATTGTGTATGGCAATGGGAGCGCAATAGTGACTCTTCTTAGCAGAAAACAACTCTTGCTAGTAGGACCAGAAACTGCATGGGATTCAAACTCCGTTTAGGACTGGGAAACAAACGCTAGCTCGCCTTGCAAGAAACACACTCTGCTTTTGAGAAAACAGCACTCTTCTACTCTCCTGTGTTTCCTATAGGGCCAGAACAGTGAGCTTGCTCAGAACAAAAGAACTGTGCTTCCTACACACACGGGGCATATCTAGTTCAACTCTGCTTAGGAAACTGACAAGAACAGTAGCTTCTCTTCAGTCCAATACACTGTACTTGCTGGGAACAGACGCGAGTGCTATTTGCACTGTGTATGGCAATGGGAGCGCAATAGTGACTCTTCTTAGCAGAAAACAACTCTTGCTCGTAGGACCAGAAACTGCATGGGATTCAACTCCGTTTAGGACTGGGAAACAAACGCTAGCTCGCCTTGCAAGAAACACACTCTGCTTTTGAGAAAACAGCACTCTTCTACTCTCCTGTGTTTCCTATAGGGCCAGAACAGTGAGCTTGCTCAGAACAAAAGAACTGTGCTTCCTACACACACGGGGCATATCTAGTTCAACTCTGCTTAGGAAACTGACAAGAACAGTAGCTTCTCTTCAGTCCAATACACTGTACTTTCTTGGGACAGACGCCAGTGCTATTTGCACTGTGTATGGCAATGGGAGCGCAATAATAACTCTTCTTTGCAGAACACAACTCTTGCGAGTAGGAGCAGAAACTGCATGGGATTCAACTCCGTTTAGGACTGGGAAACAAACGCTAGCTCGCCTTGCAAGAAACACACTCTGCTTTTGAGAAAACAGCACTCTTCTACTCTCCTGTGTTTTATATAGGGCCAGAACAGTGAGCTTGCTCAGAACAAAAGAACTGTGCTTCCTACACACACGGGGCATATCTAGTTCAACTCTGCTTAGGAAACTGACAAGAACAGTAGCTTCTCTTCAGTCCAATACACTGTACTTGCTGGGAACAGACGCGAGTGCTATTTGCACTGTGTATGGCAATGGGAGCGCAATAATAACTCTTCTTTGCAGAAAACTACTCTTGCGAGTAGGAGCAGAAACTGCATGGAGTCAACTCCGTTTAGGACTGGGAAACAAACGCTAGCTCGCCTTGCAAGAAACACACTCTGCTTTTGAGAAAACAGCACTCTTCTACTCTCCTGTGTTTCCTATAGGGCCAGAACAGTGAGCTTGCTCAGAACAAAAGAACTGTGCTTCCTACACACACGGGGCATATCTAGTTCAACTCTGCTTAGGAAACTGACAAGAACAGTAGCTTCTCTTCAGTCCAATACACTGTACTTGCTGGGAACAGACGCGAGTGCTATTTGCACTGTGTATGGCAATGGGAGCGCAATAGTGACTCTTCTTAGCAGAAAACAACTCTTGCTCGTAGGACCAGAAACTGCATGGGATTCAACTCCGTTTAGGACTGGGAAACAAACGCTAGCTCGCCTTGCAAGAAACACACTCTGCTTTTGAGAAAACAGCACTCTTCTACTCTCCTGTGTTTCCTATAGGGCCAGAACAGTGAGCTTGCTCAGAACAAAAGAACTGTGCTTCCTACACACACGGGGCATATCTAGTTCAACTCTGCTTAGGAAACTGACAAGAACAGTAGCTTCTCTTCAGTCCAATACACTGTACTTGCTGGGAACAGACGCGAGTGCTATTTGCACTGTGTATGGCAATGGGAGCGCAATAGTGACTCTTCTCAGCAGAAAACAACTCTTGCTCGTAGGACCAGAAACTGCATGGGATTCAACTCCGTTTAGAACTGGGAAACAAACGCTAGCTCGCCTTGCAAGAAACACACTCTGCTTTTGAGAAAACAGCACTCTTCTACTCTCCTGTGTTTCCTATAGGGCCAGAACAGTGAGCTTGCTCAGAACAAAAGAACTGTGCTTCCTACACACACGGGGCATATCTAGTTCAACTCTGCTTAGGAAACTGACAAGAACAGTAGCTTCTCTTCAGTCCAATACACTGTACTTGCTGGGAACAGACGCGAGTGCTATTTGCACTGTGTATGGCAATGGGAGCGCAATAGTGACTCTTCTTAGCAGAAAACAACTCTTGCTCGTAGGACCAGAAACTGCATGGGATTCAACTCCGTTTAGGACTGGGAAACAAACGCTAGCTCGCCTTGCAAGAAACACACTCTGCTTTTGAGAAAACAGCACTCTTCTACTCTCCTGTGTTTCCTATAGGGCCAGAACAGTGAGCTTGCTCAGAACAAAAGAACTGTGCTTCCTACACACACGGGGCATATCTAGTTCAACTCTGCTTAGGAAACTGACAAGAACAGTAGCTTCTCTTCAGTCCAATACACTGTACTTGCTGGGAACAGACGCGAGTGCTATTTGCACTGTGTATGGCAATGGGAGCGCAATAATAACTCTTCTTTGCAGAAAACAACTCTTGCGAGTAGGAGCAGAAACTGCATGGGATTCAACTCCGTTTAGGACTGGGAAACAAACGCTAGCTCGCCTTGCAAGAAACACACTCTGCTTTTGAGAAAACAGCACTCTTCTACTCTCCTGTGTTTCCTATAGGGCCAGAACAGTGAGCTTGCTCAGAACAAAAGAACTGTGCTTCCTACACACACGGGGCATATCTAGTTCAACTCTGCTTAGGAAACTGACAAGAACAGTAGCTTCTCTTCAGTCCAATACACTGTACTTGCTGGGAACAGACGCGAGTGCTATTTGCACTGTGTATGGCAATGGGAGCGCAATAGTGACTCTTCTTAGCAGAAAACAACTCTTGCGAGTAGGACCAGAAACTGCATGGGATTCAACTCCGTTTAGGACTGGGAAACAAACGCTAGCTCGCCTTGCAAGAAACACACTCTGCTTTTGAGAAAACAGCACTCTTCTACTCTCCTGTGTTTTTTATAGGGCCAGAACAGTGAGCTTGCTCAGAACAAAAGAACTGTGCTTCCTACACACACGGGTCATATCTAGTTCAACTCTGCTTAGGAAACTGACAAGAACAGTAGCATCTCTTCACTCCAATACACTGTCCTTGCTGGGAACAGACGCGAGTGCTATTTGCACTGTGTATGGCAATGGGAGCACAATAGTGACTATTCTTAGCAGAAAACAACTCTTGCTCGTAGGACCAGAAACTGCATGGGATTCAACTCCGTTTAGGACTGGGAAACAAACGCTAGCTCGCCTTGCAAGAAACACACTCTGCTTTTGAGAAAACAGCACTCTTCTACTCTCCTGTGTTTTTTATAGGGCCAGAACAGTGAGCTTGCTCAGAACAAAAGAACTGTGCTTCCTACACACACGGGGCATATCTAGTTCAACTCTGCTTAGGAAACTGACAAGAACAGTAGCTTCTCTTCAGTCCAATACACTGTACTTGCTGGGAACAGACGCGAGTGCTATTTGCACTGTGTATGGCAATGGAGCGCAAAAGTGACTCTTCTTAGCAGAAAACAACTCTTGCTAGTAGGACCAGAAACTGCATGGGATTCAACTCCGTTTAGGACTGGGAAACAAACGCTAGCTCGCCTTGCAAGAAACACACTCTGCTTTTGAGAAAACAGCACTCTTCTACTCTCCTGTGTTTCCTATAGGGCCAGAACAGTGAGCTTGCTCAGAACAAAAGAACTGTGCTTCCTACACACACGGGGCATATCTAGTTCAACTCTGCTTAGGAAACTGACAAGAACAGTAGCTTCTCTTCAGTCCAATACACTGTACTTGCTGGGAACAGACGCGAGTGCTATTTGCACTGTGTATGGCAATGGAAGCACAATAGTGACTCTTCTTAGCAGAAAACAACTCTTGCGAGTAGGAGCAGAAACTGCATGGGATTCAACTCCGTTTAGGACTGGGAAACAAATGCTAGCTCGCCTTGCAAGAAACACACTCTGCTTTTGAGAAAACAGCACTCTTCTACTCTCCTGTGTTTCCTATAGGGCCAGAACAGTGAGCTTGCTCAGAACAAAAGAACTGTGCTTCCTACACACACGGGGCATATCTAGTTCAACTCCCCTTAGGAAACTGACAAGAACAGTAGCTTCTCTTCAGTCCAATACACTGTACTTGCTGGGAACAGACGCGAGTGCTATTTGCACTGTGTATGGCAATGGGAGCGCAATAGTGACTCTTCTTAGCAGAAAACAACTCTTGCGAGTAGGACCAGAAACTGCATGGGATTCAACTCCGTTTAGGACTGGGAAACAAACGCTAGCTCGCCTTGCAAGAAACACACTCTGCTTTTGAGAAAACAGCACTCTTCTACTCTCCTGTGTTTCCTATAGGGCCAGAACATTGAGCTTGCTCAGAACAAAAGAACTGTGCTTCCTACACACACGGGGCATATCTAGTTCAACTCTGCTTAGGAAACTTACAAGAACAGTAGCTTCTCTTCAGTCCAATACACTGTACTTGCTGGGAACAGACGCGAGTGCTATTTGCACTGTGTATGGCAATGGGAGCGCAATAGTGACTCTTCTTAGCAGAAAACAACTCTTGCTCGTAGGACCAGAAACTGCATGGGATTCAACTCCGTTTAGGACTGGGAAACAAACGCTAGCTCGCCTTGCAAGAAACACACTCTGCTTTTGAGAAAACAGCACTCTTCTACTCTCCTGTGTTTCCTATAGGGCCAGAACAGTGAGCTTGCTCAGAACAAAAGAACTGTGCTTCCTACACACACGGGGCATATCTAGTTCAACTCTGCTTAGGAAACTGACAAGAACAGTAGCTTCTCTTCAGTCCAATACACTGTACTTGCTGGGAACAGACGCGAGTGCTATTTGCACTGTGTATGGCAATGGGAGCGCAATAGTGACTCTTCTTAGCAGAAAACAACTCTTGCTCGTAGGACCAGAAACTGCATGGGATTCAACTCCGTTTTGGACTGGGAAACAAACGCCAGCTCGCCTTGCAAGAAACACACTCTGCTTTTGAGAAAACAGCACTCTTCTACTCTCCTGTGTTTCCTATAGGGCCAGAACATTGAGCTTGCTCAGAACAAAAGAACTGTGCTTCCTACACACACGGGGCATATCTAGTTCAACTCTGCTTAGGAAACTGACAAGAACAGTAGCTTCTCTTCAGTCCAATACACTGTCCTTGCTGGGAACAGACGCGAGTGCTATTTGCACTGTGTATGGCAATGGGAGCACAATAGTGACTATTCTTAGCAGAAAACAACTCTTGCTCGTAGGACCAGAAACTGCATGGGATTCAACTCCGTTTAGGACTGGGAAACAAACGCTAGCTCGCCTTGCAAGAAACACACTCTGCTTTTGAGAAAACAGCACTCTTCTACTCTCCTGTGTTTTTTATAGGGCCAGAACAGTGAGCTTGCTCAGAACAAAAGAACTGTGCTTCCTACACACACGGGGCATATCTAGTTCAACTCTGCTTAGGAAACTGACAAGAACAGTAGCTTCTCTTCAGTCCAATACACTGTACTTGCTGGGAACAGACGCGAGTGCTATTTGCACTGTGTATGGCAATGGAGCGCAAAAGTGACTCTTCTTAGCAGAAAACAACTCTTGCTAGTAGGACCAGAAACTGCATGGGATTCAACTCCGTTTAGGACTGGGAAACAAACGCTAGCTCGCCTTGCAAGAAACACACTCTGCTTTTGAGAAAACAGCACTCTTCTACTCTCCTGTGTTTCCTATAGGGCCAGAACAGTGAGCTTGCTCAGAACAAAAGAACTGTGCTTCCTACACACACGGGGCATATCTAGTTCAACTCTGCTTAGGAAACTGACAAGAACAGTAGCTTCTCTTCAGTCCAATACACTGTACTTGCTGGGAACAGACGCGAGTGCTATTTGCACTGTGTATGGCAATGGAAGCACAATAGTGACTCTTCTTAGCAGAAAACAACTCTTGCGAGTAGGAGCAGAAACTGCATGGGATTCAACTCCGTTTAGGACTGGGAAACAAATGCTAGCTCGCCTTGCAAGAAACACACTCTGCTTTTGAGAAAACAGCACTCTTCTACTCTCCTGTGTTTCCTATAGGGCCAGAACAGTGAGCTTGCTCAGAACAAAAGAACTGTGCTTCCTACACACACGGGGCATATCTAGTTCAACTCCCCTTAGGAAACTGACAAGAACAGTAGCTTCTCTTCAGTCCAATACACTGTACTTGCTGGGAACAGACGCGAGTGCTATTTGCACTGTGTATGGCAATGGGAGCGCAATAGTGACTCTTCTTAGCAGAAAACAACTCTTGCGAGTAGGACCAGAAACTGCATGGGATTCAACTCCGTTTAGGACTGGGAAACAAACGCTAGCTCGCCTTGCAAGAAACACACTCTGCTTTTGAGAAAACAGCACTCTTCTACTCTCCTGTGTTTCCTATAGGGCCAGAACATTGAGCTTGCTCAGAACAAAAGAACTGTGCTTCCTACACACACGGGGCATATCTAGTTCAACTCTGCTTAGGAAACTTACAAGAACAGTAGCTTCTCTTCAGTCCAATACACTGTACTTGCTGGGAACAGACGCGAGTGCTATTTGCACTGTGTATGGCAATGGGAGCGCAATAGTGACTCTTCTTAGCAGAAAACAACTCTTGCTCGTAGGACCAGAAACTGCATGGGATTCAACTCCGTTTAGGACTGGGAAACAAACGCTAGCTCGCCTTGCAAGAAACACACTCTGCTTTTGAGAAAACAGCACTCTTCTACTCTCCTGTGTTTACTATAGGGCCAGAACAGTGAGCTTGCTCAGAACAAAAGAACTGTGCTTCCTACACACACGGGGCATATCTAGTTCAACTCTGCTTAGGAAACTGACAAGAACAGTAGCTTCTCTTCAGTCCAATACACTGTACTTGCTGGGAACAGACGCGAGTGCTATTTGCACTGTGTATGGCAATGGGAGCGCAATAGTGACTCTTCTTAGCAGAAAACAACTCTTGCTCGTAGGACCAGAAACTGCATGGGATTCAACTCCGTTTTGGACTGGGAAACAAACGCCAGCTCGCCTTGCAAGAAACACACTCTGCTTTTGAGAAAACAGCACTCTTCTACTCTCCTGTGTTTCCTATAGGGCCAGAACATTGAGCTTGCTCAGAACAAAAGAACTGTGCTTCCTACACACACGGGGCATATCTAGTTCAACTCTGCTTAGGAAACTGACAAGAACAGTAGCTTCTCTTCAGTCCAATACACTGTACTTGCTGGGAACAGACGCGAGTGCTATTTGCACTGTGTATGGCAATGGAGCGCAAAAGTGACTCTTCTTAGCAGAAAACAACTCTTGCTAGTAGGACCAGAAACTGCATGGGATTCAACTCCGTTTAGGACTGGGAAACAAACGCTAGCTCGCCTTGCAAGAAACACACTCTGCTTTTGAGAAAACAGCACTCTTCTACTCTCCTGTGTTTCCTATAGGGCCAGAACAGTGAGCTTGCTCAGAACAAAAGAACTGTGCTTCCTACACACACGGGGCATATCTAGTTCAACTCTGCTGAGGAAACTGACAAGAACAGTAGCTTCTCTTCAGTCCAATACACTGTACTTGCTGGGAACAGACGCGAGTGCTATTTGCACTGTGTATGGCAATGGAAGCACAATAGTGACTCTTCTTAGCAGAAAACAACTCTTGCGAGTAGGAGCAGAAACTGCATGGGATTCAACTCCGTTTAGGACTGGGAAACAAATGCTAGCTCGCCTTGCAAGAAACACACTCTGCTTTTGAGAAAACAGCACTCTTCTACTCTCCTGTGTTTCCTATAGGGCCAGAACAGTGAGCTTGCTCAGAACAAAAGAACTGTGCTTCCTACACACACGGGGCATATCTAGTTCAACTCTGCTTAGGAAACTGACAAGAACAGTAGCTTCTCTTCAGTCCAATACACTGTACTTGCTGGGAACAGACGCGAGTGCTATTTGCACTGTGTATGGCAATGGGAGCGCAATAGTGACTCTTCTTAGCAGAAAACAACTCTTGCGAGTAGGACCAGAAACTGCATGGGATTCAACTCCGTTTAGGACTGGGAAACAAACGCTAGCTCGCCTTGCAAGAAACACACTCTGCTTTTGAGAAAACAGCACTCTTCTACTCTCCTGTGTTTCCTATAGGGCCAGAACAGTGAGCTTGCTCAGAACAAAAGAACTGTGCTTCCTACACACACGGGGCATATCTAGTTCAACTCTGCTTAGGAAACTGACAAGAACAGTAGCATCTCTTCAGTCCAATACACTGTACTTGCTGGGAACAGACGCGAGTGCTATTTGCACTGTGTATGGCAATGGGAGCGCAATAGTGACTCTTCTTAGCAGAAAACAACTCTTGCTCGTAGGACCACAAACTGCATGGGATTCAACTCCGTTTAGGACTGGGAAACAAACGCTAGCTCGCCTTGCAAGAAACACACTCTGCTTTTGAGAAAACAGCACTCTTCTACTCTCCTGTGTTTCCTATAGGGTCAGAACAGTGAGCTTGCTCAGAACAAAAGAACTGTGCTTCCTACACACACGGGGCATATCTAGTTCAACTCTGCCTAGGAAACTGACAAGAACAGTAGCTTCTCTTCAGTCCAATACACTGTACTTGCTGGGAACAGACGCGAGTGCTATTTGCACTGTGTATGGCAATGGGAGCACAATAGTGACTCTTCTTAGCAGAAAACAACTCTTGCTCGTAGGACCAGAAACTGCATGGGATTCAACTCCATTTAGGACTGGGAAACAAACGCCAGCTCGCCTTGCAAGAAACACACTCTGCTTTTGAGAAAACAGCACTCTTCTACTCTCCTGTGTTTCCTATAGGGCCAGAACAGTGAGCTTGCTCAGAACAAAAGAACTGTTCTTCCTACACACACAGGGCATATCTAGTTCAACTCTGCTTAGGAAACTGACAAGAACAGTAGCTTCTCTTCAGTCCAATACACTGTACTTGCTGGGAACAGACGCGAGTGCTATTTGCACTGTGTATGGCAATGGGAGCGCAATAGTGACTCTTCTTAGCAGAAAACAACTCTTGCTCGTAGGACCAGAAACTGCATGGGATTCAACTCCGTTTAGGACTGGGAAACAAACGCTAGCTCGCCTTGCAAGAAACACACTCTGCTTTTGAGAAAACAGCACTCTTCTACTCTCCTGTGTTTCCTATAGGGCCAGAACAGTGAGCTTGCTCAGAACAAAAGAACTGTGCTTCCTACACACACGGGGCATATCTAGTTCAACTCTGCTTAGGAAACTGACAAGAACAGTAGCTTCTCTTCAGTCCAATACACTGTACTTGCTGGGAACAGACGCGAGTGCTATTTGCACTGTGTATGGCAATGGGAGCGCAATAGTGACTCTTCTTAGCAGAAAACAACTCTTGCTCGTAGGACCAGAAACTGCATGGGATTCAACTCCGTTTAGGACTGGGAAACAAACGCTAGCTCGCCTTGCAAGAAACACACTCTGCTTTTGAGAAAACAGCACTCTTCTACTCTCCTGTGTTTCCTATAGGGCCAGAACAGTGAGCTTGCTCAGAACAAAAGAACTGTGCTTCCTACACACACGGGGCATATCTAGTTCAACTCTGCTTAGGAAACTGACAAGAACAGTAGCTTCTCTTCAGTCCAATACACTGTACTTGCTGGGAACAGACGCGAGTGCTATTTGCACTGTGTATGGCAATGGGAGCGCAATAGTGACTCTTCTTAGCAGAAAACAACTCTTGCTCGTAGGACCAGAAACTGCATGGGATTCAACTCCGTTTAGGACTGGGAAACAAACGCTAGCTCGCCTTGCAAGAAACACACTCTGCTTTTGAGAAAACAGCACTCTTCTACTCTCCTGTGTTTCCTATAGGGCCAGAACATTGAGCTTGCTCAGAACAAAAGAACTGTGCTTCCTACACACACGGGGCATATCTAGTTCAACTCTGCTTAGGAAACTGACAAGAACAGTAGCTTCTCTTCAGTCCAATACACTGTACTTGCTGGGAACAGACGCGAGTGCTATTTGCACTGTGTATGGCAATGGGAGCACAATAGTGACTCTTCTTAGCAGAAAACAACTCTTGCTCGTAGGACCAGAAACTGCATGGGATTCAACTCCGTTTAGGACTGGGAAACAAACGCTAGCTCGCCTTGCAAGAAACACACTCTGCTTTTGAGAAAACAGCACTCTTCTACTCTCCTGTGTTTCCTATAGGGCCAGAACAGTGAGCTTGCTCAGAACAAAAGAACTGTGCTTCCTACACACACGGGGCATATCTAGTTCAACTCTGCTTAGGAAACTGACAAGAACAGTAGCTTCTCTTCAGTCCAATACACTGTACTTGCTGGGAACAGACGCGAGTGCTATTTGCACTGTGTATGGCAATGGGAGCGCAATAGTGACTCTTCTTAGCAGAAAACAACTCTTGCTCGTAGGACCAGAAACTGCATGGGATTCAACTCCGTTTTGGACTGGGAAACAAACGCCAGCTCGCCTTGCAAGAAACACACTCTGCTTTTGAGAAAACAGCACTCTTCTACTCTCCTGTGTTTCCTATAGGGCCAGAACATTGAGCTTGCTCAGAACAAAAGAACTGTGCTTCCTACACACACGGGGCATATCTAGTTCAACTCTGCTTAGGAAACTGACAAGAACAGTAGCTTCTCTTCAGTCCAATACACTGTACTTGCTTGGAACAGACGCGAGTGCTATTTGCACTGTGTATGGCAATGGAGCGCAAAAGTGACTCTTCTTAGCAGAAAACAACTCTTGCTAGTAGGACCAGAAACTGCATGGGATTCAACTCCGTTTAGGACTGGGAAACAAACGCTAGCTCGCCTTGCAAGAAACACACTCTGCTTTTGAGAAAACAGCACTCTTCTACTCTCCTGTGTTTCCTATAGGGTCAGAACAGTGAGCTTGCTCAGAACAAAAGAACTGTGCTTCCTACACACACGGGGCATATCTAGTTCAACTCTGCTTAGGAAACTGACAAGAACAGTAGCTTCTCTTCATTCCAATACACTGTACTTGCTGGGAACAGACGCGAGTGCTATTTGCACTGTGTATGGCAATGGGAGCGCAATAGTGACTCTTCTTAGCAGAAAACAACTCTTGCTCGTAGGACCAGAAACTGCATGGGATTCAACTCCGTTTAGGACTGGGAAACAAACGCTAGCTCGCCTTGCAAGAAACACACTCTGCTTTTGAGAAAACAGCACTCTTCTACTCTCCTGTGTTTCCTATAGGGCCAGAACATTGAGCTTGCTCAGAACAAAAGAACTGTGCTTCCTACACACACGGGGCATATCTAGTTCAACTCTGCTTAGGAAACTGACAAGAACAGTAGCTTCTCTTCAGTCCAATACACTGTACTTGCTGGGAACAGACGCGAGTGCTATTTGCACTGTGTATGGCAATGGAGCGCAAAAGTGACTCTTCTTAGCAGAAAACAACTCTTGCTAGTAGGACCAGAAACTGCATGGGATTCAACTCCGTTTAGGACTGGGAAACAAACGCTAGCTCGCCTTGCAAGAAACACACTCTGCTTTTGAGAAAACAGCACTTTTCTACTCTCCTGTGTTTCCTATAGGGCCAGAACAGTGAGCTTGCTCAGAACAAAAGAACTGTGCTTCCTACACACACGGGGCATATCTAGTTCAACTCTGCTTAGGAAACTGACAAGAACAGTAGCTTCTCTTCAGTCCAATACACTGTACTTGCTGGGAACAGACGCGAGTGCTATTTGCACTGTGTATGGCAATGGGAGCACAATAGTGACTCTTCTTAGCAGAAAACAACTCTTGCGAGTAGGAGCAGAAACTGCATGGGATTCAACTCCGTTTAGGACTGGGAAACAAACGCTAGCTCGCCTTGCAAGAAACACACTCTGCTTTTGAGAAAACAGCACTCTTCTACTCTCCTGTGTTTCCTATAGGGCCAGAACAGTGAGCTTGCTCAGAACAAAAGAACTGTGCTTCCTACACACACGGGGCATATCTAGTTCAACTCTGCTTAGGAAACTGACCAGAACAGTAGCTTCTCTTCAGTCCAATACACTGTACTTGCTGGGAACAGACGCGAGTGCTATTTGCACTGTGTATGGCAATGGGAGCGCAATAGTGACTCTTCTCAGCAGAAAACAACTCTTGCTCGTAGGACCAGAAACTGCATGGGATTCAACTCCGTTTAGAACTGGGAAACAAACGCTAGCTCGCCTTGCAAGAAACACACTCTGCTTTTGAGAAAACAGCACTCTTCTACTCTCCTGTGTTTCCTATAGGGCCAGAACATTGAGCTTGCTCAGAACAAAAGAACTGTGCTTCCTACACACACGGGGCATATCTAGTTCAACTCTGCTTAGGAAACTGACAAGAACAGTAGCTTCTCTTCAGTCCAATACACTGTACTTGCTGGGAACAGACGCGAGTGCTATTTGCACTGTGTATGGCAATGGGAGCGCAATAGTGACTCTTCTTAGCAGAAAACAACTCTTGCTCGTAGGACCAGAAACTGCATGGGATTCAACTCCGTTTAGGACTGGGAAACAAACGCTAGCTCGCCTTGCAAGAAACACACTCTGCTTTTGAGAAAACAGCACTCTTCTACTCTCCTGTGTTTCCTATAGGGCCAGAACAGTGAGCTTGCTCAGAACAAAAGAACTGTGCTTCCTACACACACGGGGCATATCTAGTTCAACTCTGCTTAGGAAACTGACAAGAACAGTAGCTTCTCTTCAGTCCAATACACTGTACTTGCTGGGAACAGACGCGAGTGCTATTTGCACTGTGTATGGCAATGGGAGCGCAATAATAACTCTTCTTTGCAGAAAACAACTCTTGCGAGTAGGAGCAGAAACTGCATGGGATTCAACTCCGTTTAGGACTGGGAAACAAACGCTAGCTCGCCTTGCAAGAAACACACTCTGCTTTTGAGAAAACAGCACTCTTCTACTCTCCTGTGTTTCCTATAGGGCCAGAACAGTGAGCTTGCTCAGAACAAAAGAACTGTGCTTCCTACACACACGGGGCATATCTAGTTCAACTCTGCTTAGGAAACTGACAAGAACAGTAGCTTCTCTTCAGTCCAATACACTGTACTTGCTGGGAACAGACGCGAGTGCTATTTGCACTGTGTATGGCAATGGGAGCGCAATAGTGACTCTTCTTAGCAGAAAACAACTCTTGCGAGTAGGACCAGAAACTGCATGGGATTCAACTCCGTTTAGGACTGGGAAACAAACGCTAGCTCGCCTTGCAAGAAACACACTCTGCTTTTGAGAAAACAGCACTCTTCTACTCTCCTGTGTTTTTTATAGGGCCAGAACAGTGAGCTTGCTCAGAACAAAAGAACTGTGCTTCCTACACACACGGGTCATATCTAGTTCAACTCTGCTTAGGAAACTGACAAGAACAGTAGCATCTCTTCAGTCCAATACACTGTCCTTGCTGGGAACAGACGCGAGTGCTATTTGCACTGTGTATGGCAATGGGAGCACAATAGTGACTATTCTTAGCAGAAAACAACTCTTGCTCGTAGGACCAGAAACTGCATGGGATTCAACTCCGTTTAGGACTGGGAAACAAACGCTAGCTCGCCTTGCAAGAAACACACTCTGCTTTTGAGAAAACAGCACTCTTCTACTCTCCTGTGTTTTTTATAGGGCCAGAACAGTGAGCTTGCTCAGAACAAAAGAACTGTGCTTCCTACACACACGGGGCATATCTAGTTCAACTCTGCTTAGGAAACTGACAAGAACAGTAGCTTCTCTTCAGTCCAATACACTGTACTTGCTGGGAACAGACGCGAGTGCTATTTGCACTGTGTATGGCAATGGAGCGCAAAAGTGACTCTTCTTAGCAGAAAACAACTCTTGCTAGTAGGACCAGAAACTGCATGGGATTCAACTCCGTTTAGGACTGGGAAACAAACGCTAGCTCGCCTTGCAAGAAACACACTCTGCTTTTGAGAAAACAGCACTCTTCTACTCTCCTGTGTTTCCTATAGGGCCAGAACAGTGAGCTTGCTCAGAACAAAAGAACTGTGCTTCCTACACACACGGGGCATATCTAGTTCAACTCTGCTTAGGAAACTGACAAGAACAGTAGCTTCTCTTCAGTCCAATACACTGTACTTGCTGGGAACAGACGCGAGTGCTATTTGCACTGTGTATGGCAATGGAAGCACAATAGTGACTCTTCTTAGCAGAAAACAACTCTTGCGAGTAGGAGCAGAAACTGCATGGGATTCAACTCCGTTTAGGACTGGGAAACAAATGCTAGCTCGCCTTGCAAGAAACACACTCTGCTTTTGAGAAAACAGCACTCTTCTACTCTCCTGTGTTTCCTATAGGGCCAGAACAGTGAGCTTGCTCAGAACAAAAGAACTGTGCTTCCTACACACACGGGGCATATCTAGTTCAACTCCCCTTAGGAAACTGACAAGAACAGTAGCTTCTCTTCAGTCCAATACACTGTACTTGCTGGGAACAGACGCGAGTGCTATTTGCACTGTGTATGGCAATGGGAGCGCAATAGTGACTCTTCTTAGCAGAAAACAACTCTTGCGAGTAGGACCAGAAACTGCATGGGATTCAACTCCGTTTAGGACTGGGAAACAAACGCTAGCTCGCCTTGCAAGAAACACACTCTGCTTTTGAGAAAACAGCACTCTTCTACTCTCCTGTGTTTCCTATAGGGCCAGAACATTGAGCTTGCTCAGAACAAAAGAACTGTGCTTCCTACACACACGGGGCATATCTAGTTCAACTCTGCTTAGGAAACTTACAAGAACAGTAGCTTCTCTTCAGTCCAATACACTGTACTTGCTGGGAACAGACGCGAGTGCTATTTGCACTGTGTATGGCAATGGGAGCGCAATAGTGACTCTTCTTAGCAGAAAACAACTCTTGCTCGTAGGACCAGAAACTGCATGGGATTCAACTCCGTTTAGGACTGGGAAACAAACGCTAGCTCGCCTTGCAAGAAACACACTCTGCTTTTGAGAAAACAGCACTCTTCTACTCTCCTGTGTTTCCTATAGGGCCAGAACAGTGAGCTTGCTCAGAACAAAAGAACTGTGCTTCCTACACACACGGGGCATATCTAGTTCAACTCTGCTTAGGAAACTGACAAGAACAGTAGCTTCTCTTCAGTCCAATACACTGTACTTGCTGGGAACAGACGCGAGTGCTATTTGCACTGTGTATGGCAATGGGAGCGCAATAGTGACTCTTCTTAGCAGAAAACAACTCTTGCTCGTAGGACCAGAAACTGCATGGGATTCAACTCCGTTTTGGACTGGGAAACAAACGCCAGCTCGCCTTGCAAGAAACACACTCTGCTTTTGAGAAAACAGCACTCTTCTACTCTCCTGTGTTTCCTATAGGGCCAGAACATTGAGCTTGCTCAGAACAAAAGAACTGTGCTTCCTACACACACGGGGCATATCTAGTTCAACTCTGCTTAGGAAACTGACAAGAACAGTAGCTTCTCTTCAGTCCAATACACTGTCCTTGCTGGGAACAGACGCGAGTGCTATTTGCACTGTGTATGGCAATGGGAGCACAATAGTGACTATTCTTAGCAGAAAACAACTCTTGCTCGTAGGACCAGAAACTGCATGGGATTCAACTCCGTTTAGGACTGGGAAACAAACGCTAGCTCGCCTTGCAAGAAACACACTCTGCTTTTGAGAAAACAGCACTCTTCTACTCTCCTGTGTTTTTTATAGGGCCAGAACAGTGAGCTTGCTCAGAACAAAAGAACTGTGCTTCCTACACACACGGGGCATATCTAGTTCAACTCTGCTTAGGAAACTGACAAGAACAGTAGCTTCTCTTCAGTCCAATACACTGTACTTGCTGGGAACAGACGCGAGTGCTATTTGCACTGTGTATGGCAATGGAGCGCAAAAGTGACTCTTCTTAGCAGAAAACAACTCTTGCTAGTAGGACCAGAAACTGCATGGGATTCAACTCCGTTTAGGACTGGGAAACAAACGCTAGCTCGCCTTGCAAGAAACACACTCTGCTTTTGAGAAAACAGCACTCTTCTACTCTCCTGTGTTTCCTATAGGGCCAGAACAGTGAGCTTGCTCAGAACAAAAGAACTGTGCTTCCTACACACACGGGGCATATCTAGTTCAACTCTGCTTAGGAAACTGACAAGAACAGTAGCTTCTCTTCAGTCCAATACACTGTACTTGCTGGGAACAGACGCGAGTGCTATTTGCACTGTGTATGGCAATGGAAGCACAATAGTGACTCTTCTTAGCAGAAAACAACTCTTGCGAGTAGGAGCAGAAACTGCATGGGATTCAACTCCGTTTAGGACTGGGAAACAAATGCTAGCTCGCCTTGCAAGAAACACACTCTGCTTTTGAGAAAACAGCACTCTTCTACTCTCCTGTGTTTCCTATAGGGCCAGAACAGTGAGCTTGCTCAGAACAAAAGAACTGTGCTTCCTACACACACGGGGCATATCTAGTTCAACTCCCCTTAGGAAACTGACAAGAACAGTAGCTTCTCTTCAGTCCAATACACTGTACTTGCTGGGAACAGACTCGAGTGCTATTTGCACTGTGTATGGCAATGGGAGCGCAATAGTGACTCTTCTTAGCAGAAAACAACTCTTGCGAGTAGGACCAGAAACTGCATGGGATTCAACTCCGTTTAGGACTGGGAAACAAACGCTAGCTCGCCTTGCAAGAAACACACTCTGCTTTTGAGAAAACAGCACTCTTCTACTCTCCTGTGTTTCCTATAGGGCCAGAACATTGAGCTTGCTCAGAACAAAAGAACTGTGCTTCCTACACACACGGGGCATATCTAGTTCAACTCTGCTTAGGAAACTTACAAGAACAGTAGCTTCTCTTCAGTCCAATACACTGTACTTGCTGGGAACAGACGCGAGTGCTATTTGCACTGTGTATGGCAATGGGAGCGCAATAGTGACTCTTCTTAGCAGAAAACAACTCTTGCTCGTAGGACCAGAAACTGCATGGGATTCAACTCCGTTTAGGACTGGGAAACAAACGCTAGCTCGCCTTGCAAGAAACACACTCTGCTTTTGAGAAAACAGCACTCTTCTACTCTCCTGTGTTTCCTATAGGGCCAGAACAGTGAGCTTGCTCAGAACAAAAGAACTGTGCTTCCTACACACACGGGGCATATCTAGTTCAACTCTGCTTAGGAAACTGACAAGAACAGTAGCTTCTCTTCAGTCCAATACACTGTACTTGCTGGGAACAGACGCGAGTGCTATTTGCACTGTGTATGGCAATGGGAGCGCAATAGTGACTCTTCTTAGCAGAAAACAACTCTTGCTCGTAGGACCAGAAACTGCATGGGATTCAACTCCGTTTTGGACTGGGAAACAAACGCCAGCTCGCCTTGCAAGAAACACACTCTGCTTTTGAGAAAACAGCACTCTTCTACTCTCCTGTGTTTCCTATAGGGCCAGAACATTGAGCTTGCTCAGAACAAAAGAACTGTGCTTCCTACACACACGGGGCATATCTAGTTCAACTCTGCTTAGGAAACTGACAAGAACAGTAGCTTCTCTTCAGTCCAATACACTGTACTTGCTGGGAACAGACGCGAGTGCTATTTGCACTGTGTATGGCAATGGAGCGCAAAAGTGACTCTTCTTAGCAGAAAACAACTCTTGCTAGTAGGACCAGAAACTGCATGGGATTCAACTCCGTTTAGGACTGGGAAACAAACGCTAGCTCGCCTTGCAAGAAACACACTCTGCTTTTGAGAAAACAGCACTCTTCTACTCTCCTGTGTTTCCTATAGGGCCAGAACAGTGAGCTTGCTCAGAACAAAAGAACTGTGCTTCCTACACACACGGGGCATATCTAGTTCAACTCTGCTGAGGAAACTGACAAGAACAGTAGCTTCTCTTCAGTCCAATACACTGTACTTGCTGGGAACAGACGCGAGTGCTATTTGCACTGTGTATGGCAATGGAAGCACAATAGTGACTCTTCTTAGCAGAAAACAACTCTTGCGAGTAGGAGCAGAAACTGCATGGGATTCAACTCCGTTTAGGACTGGGAAACAAATGCTAGCTCGCCTTGCAAGAAACACACTCTGCTTTTGAGAAAACAGCACTCTTCTACTCTCCTGTGTTTCCTATAGGGCCAGAACAGTGAGCTTGCTCAGAACAAAAGAACTGTGCTTCCTACACACACGGGGCATATCTAGTTCAACTCCCCTTAGGAAACTGACAAGAACAGTAGCTTCTCTTCAGTCCAATACACTGTACTTGCTGGGAACAGACGCGAGTGCTATTTGCACTGTGTATGGCAATGGGAGCGCAATAGTGACTCTTCTTAGCAGAAAACAACTCTTGCGAGTAGGACCAGAAACTGCATGGGATTCAACTCCGTTTAGGACTGGGAAACAAACGCTAGCTCGCCTTGCAAGAAACACACTCTGCTTTTGAGAAAACAGCACTCTTCTACTCTCCTGTGTTTCCTATAGGGCCAGAACAGTGAGCTTGCTCAGAACAAAAGAACTGTGCTTCCTACACACACGGGGCATATCTAGTTCAACTCTGCTTAGGAAACTGACAAGAACAGTAGCATCTCTTCAGTCCAATACACTGTACTTGCTGGGAACAGACGCGAGTGCTATTTGCACTGTGTATGGCAATGGGAGCGCAATAGTGACTCTTCTTAGCAGAAAACAACTCTTGCTCGTAGGACCACAAACTGCATGGGATTCAACTCCGTTTAGGACTGGGAAACAAACGCTAGCTCGCCTTGCAAGAAACACACTCTGCTTTTGAGAAAACAGCACTCTTCTACTCTCCTGTGTTTCCTATAGGGTCAGAACAGTGAGCTTGCTCAGAACAAAAGAACTGTGCTTCCTACACACACGGGGCATATCTAGTTCAACTCTGCCTAGGAAACTGACAAGAACAGTAGCTTCTCTTCAGTCCAATACACTGTACTTGCTGGGAACAGACGCGAGTGCTATTTGCACTGTGTATGGCAATGGGAGCACAATAGTGACTCTTCTTAGCAGAAAACAACTCTTGCTCGTAGGACCAGAAACTGCATGGGATTCAACTCCATTTAGGACTGGGAAACAAACGCCAGCTCGCCTTGCAAGAAACACACTCTGCTTTTGAGAAAACAGCACTCTTCTACTCTCCTGTGTTTCCTATAGGGCCAGAACAGTGAGCTTGCTCAGAACAAAAGAACTGTTCTTCCTACACACACGGGGCATATCTAGTTCAACTCTGCTTAGGAAACTGACAAGAACAGTAGCTTCTCTTCAGTCCAATACACTGTACTTGCTGGGAACAGACGCGAGTGCTATTTGCACTGTGTATGGCAATGGGAGCGCAATAGTGACTCTTCTTAGCAGAAAACAACTCTTGCTCGTAGGACCAGAAACTGCATGGGATTCAACTCCGTTTAGGACTGGGAAACAAACGCTAGCTCGCCTTGCAAGAAACACACTCTGCTTTTGAGAAAACAGCACTCTTCTACTCTCCTGTGTTTCCTATAGGGCCAGAACAGTGAGCTTGCTCAGAACAAAAGAACTGTGCTTCCTACACACACGGGGCATATCTAGTTCAACTCTGCTTAGGAAACTGACAAGAACAGTAGCTTCTCTTCAGTCCAATACACTGTACTTGCTGGGAACAGACGCGAGTGCTATTTGCACTGTGTATGGCAATGGGAGCGCAATAGTGACTCTTCTTAGCAGAAAACAACTCTTGCTCGTAGGACCAGAAACTGCATGGGATTCAACTCCGTTTAGGACTGGGAAACAAACGCTAGCTCGCCTTGCAAGAAACACACTCTGCTTTTGAGAAAACAGCACTCTTCTACTCTCCTGTGTTTCCTATAGGGCCAGAACAGTGAGCTTGCTCAGAACAAAAGAACTGTGCTTCCTACACACACGGGGCATATCTAGTTCAACTCTGCTTAGGAAACTGACAAGAACAGTAGCTTCTCTTCAGTCCAATACACTGTACTTGCTGGGAACAGACGCGAGTGCTATTTGCACTGTGTATGGCAATGGGAGCGCAATAGTGACTCTTCTTAGCAGAAAACAACTCTTGCTCGTAGGACCAGAAACTGCATGGGATTCAACTCCGTTTAGGACTGGGAAACAAACGCTAGCTCGCCTTGCAAGAAACACACTCTGCTTTTGAGAAAACAGCACTCTTCTACTCTCCTGTGTTTCCTATAGGGCCAGAACATTGAGCTTGCTCAGAACAAAAGAACTGTGCTTCCTACACACACGGGGCATATCTAGTTCAACTCTGCTTAGGAAACTGACAAGAACAGTAGCTTCTCTTCAGTCCAATACACTGTACTTGCTGGGAACAGACGCGAGTGCTATTTGCACTGTGTATGGCAATGGGAGCGCAATAGTGACTCTTCTTAGCAGAAAACAACTCTTGCTCGTAGGACCAGAAACTGCATGGGATTCAACTCCGTTTAGGACTGGGAAACAAACGCTAGCTCGCCTTGCAAGAAACACACTCTGCTTTTGAGAAAACAGCACTCTTCTACTCTCCTGTGTTTCCTATAGGGCCAGAACAGTGAGCTTGCTCAGAACAAAAGAACTGTGCTTCCTACACACACGGGGCATATCTAGTTCAACTCTGCTTAGGAAACTGACAAGAACAGTAGCTTCTCTTCAGTCCAATACACTGTACTTGCTGGGAACAGACGCGAGTGCTATTTGCACTGTGTATGGCAATGGGAGCGCAATAGTGACTCTTCTTAGCAGAAAACAACTCTTGCTCGTAGGACCAGAAACTGCATGGGATTCAACTCCGTTTTGGACTGGGAAACAAACGCCAGCTCGCCTTGCAAGAAACACACTCTGCTTTTGAGAAAACAGCACTCTTCTACTCTCCTGTGTTTCCTATAGGGCCAGAACATTGAGCTTGCTCAGAACAAAAGAACTGTGCTTCCTACACACACGGGGCATATCTAGTTCAACTCTGCTTAGGAAACTGACAAGAACAGTAGCTTCTCTTCAGTCCAATACACTGTACTTGCTTGGAACAGACGCGAGTGCTATTTGCACTGTGTATGGCAATGGAGCGCAAAAGTGACTCTTCTTAGCAGAAAACAACTCTTGCTAGTAGGACCAGAAACTGCATGGGATTCAACTCCGTTTAGGACTGGGAAACAAACGCTAGCTCGCCTTGCAAGAAACACACTCTGCTTTTGAGAAAACAGCACTCTTCTACTCTCCTGTGTTTCCTATAGGGCCAGAACAGTGAGCTTGCTCAGAACAAAAGAACTGTGCTTCCTACACACACGGGGCATATCTAGTTCAACTCTGCTTAGGAAACTGACAAGAACAGTAGCTTCTCTTCATTCCAATACACTGTACTTGCTGGGAACAGACGCGAGTGCTATTTGCACTGTGTATGGCAATGGGAGCGCAATAGTGACTCTTCTTAGCAGAAAACAACTCTTGCTCGTAGGACCAGAAACTGCATGGGATTCAACTCCGTTTAGGACTGGGAAACAAACGCTAGCTCGCCTTGCAAGAAACACACTCTGCTTTTGAGAAAACAGCACTCTTCTACTCTCCTGTGTTTCCTATAGGGCCAGAACATTGAGCTTGCTCAGAAGAAAAGAACTGTGCTTCCTACACACACGGGGCATATCTAGTTCAACTCTGCTTAGGAAACTGACAAGAACAGTAGCTTCTCTTCAGTCCAATACACTGTACTTGCTGGGAACAGACGCGAGTGCTATTTGCACTGTGTATGGCAATGGAGCGCAAAAGTGACTCTTCTTAGCAGAAAACAACTCTTGCTAGTAGGACCAGAAACTGCATGGGATTCAACTCCGTTTAGGACTGGGAAACAAACGCTAGCTCGCCTTGCAAGAAACACACTCTGCTTTTGAGAAAACAGCACTTTTCTACTCTCCTGTGTTTCCTATAGGGCCAGAACAGTGAGCTTGCTCAGAACAAAAGAACTGTGCTTCCTACACACACGGGGCATATCTAGTTCAACTCTGCTTAGGAAACTGACAAGAACAGTAGCTTCTCTTCATTCCAATACACTGTACTTGCTGGGAACAGACGCGAGTGCTATTTGCACTGTGTATGGCAATGGGAGCACAATAGTGACTCTTCTTAGCAGAAAACAACTCTTGCGAGTAGGAGCAGAAACTGCATGGGATTCAACTCCGTTTAGGACTGGGAAACAAACGCTAGCTCGCCTTGCAAGAAACACACTCTGCTTTTGAGAAAACAGCACTCTTCTACTCTCCTGTGTTTCCTATAGGGCCAGAACAGTGAGCTTGCTCAGAACAAAAGAACTGTGCTTCCTACACACACGGGGCATATCTAGTTCAACTCTGCTTAGGAAACTGACCAGAACAGTAGCTTCTCTTCATTCCAATACACTGTACTTGCTGGGAACAGACGCGAGTGCTATTTGCACTGTGTATGGCAATGGGAGCGCAATAGTGACTCTTCTTAGCAGAAAACAACTCTTGCTCATAGGAACAGAAACTGCATGGGATTCAACTCCGTTAAGGACTGGGAAACAAACGCTAGCTCGCCTTGCAAGAAACACACTCTGCTTTTGAGAAAACAGCACTCTTCTACTCTCCTGTGTTTCCTATAGGGTCAGAACAGTGAGCTTGCTCAGAACAAAAGAACTGTGCTTCCTACACACACGGGGCATATCTAGTTCAACTCTGCTTAGGAAACTGACAAGAACAGTAGCTTCTCTTCATTCCAATACACTGTACTTGCTGGGAACAGACGCGAGTGCTATTTGCACTGTGTATGGCAATGGGAGCGCAATAGTGACTCTTCTTAGCAGAAAACAACTCTTGCTCGTAGGACCAGAAACTGCATGGGATTCAACTCCGTTTAGGACTGGGAAACAAACGCTAGCTCGCCTTGCAAGAAACACACTCTGCTTTTGAGAAAACAGCACTCTTCTACTCTCCTGTGTTTCCTATAGGGCCAGAACATTGAGCTTGCTCAGAACAAAAGAACTGTGCTTCCTACACACACGGGGCATATCTAGTTCAACTCTGCTTAGGAAACTGACAAGAACAGTAGCTTCTCTTCAGTCCAATACACTGTACTTGCTGGGAACAGACGCGAGTGCTATTTGCACTGTGTATGGCAATGGAGCGCAAAAGTGACTCTTCTTAGCAGAAAACAACTCTTGCTAGTAGGACCAGAAACTGCATGGGATTCAACTCCGTTTAGGACTGGGAAACAAACGCTAGCTCGCCTTGCAAGAAACACACTCTGCTTTTGAGAAAACAGCACTTTTCTACTCTCCTGTGTTTCCTATAGGGCCAGAACAGTGAGCTTGCTCAGAACAAAAGAACTGTGCTTCCTACACACACGGGGCATATCTAGTTCAACTCTGCTTAGGAAACTGACAAGAACAGTAGCTTCTCTTCAGTCCAATACACTGTACTTGCTGGGAACAGACGCGAGTGCTATTTGCACTGTGTATGGCAATGGGAGCACAATAGTGACTCTTCTTAGCAGAAAACAACTCTTGCGAGTAGGAGCAGAAACTGCATGGGATTCAACTCCGTTTAGGACTGGGAAACAAACGCTAGCTCGCCTTGCAAGAAACACACTCTGCTTTTGAGAAAACAGCACTCTTCTACTCTCCTGTGTTTCCTATAGGGCCAGAACAGTGAGCTTGCTCAGAACAAAAGAACTGTGCTTCCTACACACACGGGGCATATCTAGTTCAACTCTGCTTAGGAAACTGACCAGAACAGTAGCTTCTCTTCATTCCAATACACTGTACTTGCTGGGAACAGACGCGAGTGCTATTTGCACTGTGTATGGCAATGGGAGCGCAATAGTGACTCTTCTTAGCAGAAAACAACTCTTGCTCATAGGAACAGAAACTGCATGGGATTCAACTCCGTTTAGGACTGGGAAACAAACGCTAGCTCGCCTTGCAAGAAACACACTCTGCTTTTGAGAAAACAGCACTCTTCTACTCTCCTGTGTTTCCTATAGGGTCAGAACAGTGAGCTTGCTCAGAACAAAAGAACTGTGCTTCCTACACACACGGGGCATATCTAGTTCAACTCTGCTTAGGAAACTGACAAGAACAGTAGCTTCTCTTCAGTCCAATACACTGTACTTGCTGGGAACAGACGCGAGTGCTATTTGCACTGTGTATGGCAATGGGAGAGCAATAGTGACTCTTTTTAGCAGAAAACAACTCTTGCTCGTAGGACCAGAAACTGCATGGGATTCAACTCCGTTTAGGACTGGGAAACAAACGCTAGCTCGCCTTGTAAGAAACACACTCTGCTTTTGAGAAAACAGCACTCTTCTACTCTCCTGTGTTTCCTATAGGGCCAGAACAGTGAGCTTGCTCAGAACAAAAGAACTGTGCTTCCTACACACACGGGGCATATCTAGTTCAACTCTGCTTAGGAAACTGACAAGAACAGTAGCTTCTCTTCAGTCCAATACACTGTACTTGCTGGGAACAGACGCGAGTGCTATTTGCACTGTGTATGGCAATGGGAGCGCAATAGTGACTCTTCTTAGCAGAAAACAACTCTTGCTCGTAGGACCACAAACTGCATGGGATTCAACTCCATTTAGGACTGGGAACCAAACGCCAGCTCGCCTTGCAAGAAACACACTCTGCTTTTGAGAAAACAGCACTCTTCTACTCTCCTGTGTTTCCTATAGGGCCAGAACAGTGAGCTTGCTCAGAACAAAAGAACTGTTCTTCCTACACACACGGGGCATATCTAGTTCAACTCTGCTTAGGAAACTGACAAGAACAGTAGCTTCTCTTCAGTCCAATACACTGTACTTGCTGGGAACAGACGCGAGTGCTATTTGCACTGTGTATGGCAATGGGAGCGCAATAGTGACTCTTCTTAGCAGAAAACAACTCTTGCTCGTAGGACCAGAAACTGCATGGGATTCAACTCCGTTTAGAACTGGGAAACAAACGCTAGCTCGCCTTGCAAGAAACACACTCTGCTTTTGAGAAAACAGCACTCTTCTACTCTCCTGTGTTTCCTATAGGGCCAGAACAGTGAGCTTGCTCAGAACAAAAGAACTGTGCTTCCTACACACACGGGGCATATCTAGTTCAACTCTGCTTAGGAAACTGACAAGAACAGTAGCTTCTCTTCAGTCCAATACACTGTACTTGCTGGGAAGAGACGCGAGTGCTATTTGCACTGTGTATGGCAATGGGAGCGCAATAGTGACTCTTCTTAGCAGAAAACAACTCTTGCTCGTAGGACCAGAAACTGCATGGGATTCAACTCCGTTTAGGACTGGGAAACAAACGCTAGCTCGCCTTGCAAGAAACACACTCTGCTTTTGAGAAAACAGCACTCTTCTACTCTCCTGTGTTTCCTATAGGGCCAGAACAGTGAGCTTGCTCAGAACAAAAGAACTGTGCTTCCTACACACACGGGGCATATCTAGTTCAACTCTGCTTAGGAAACTGACAAGAACAGTAGCTTCTCTTCAGTCCAATACACTGTACTTGCTGGGAACAGACGCGAGTGCTATTTGCACTGTGTATGGCAATGGGAGCGCAATAGTGACTCTTCTTAGCAGAAAACAACTCTTGCTCGTAGGACCAGAAACTGCAAGGGATTCAACTCCGTTTAGGACTGGGAAACAAACGCTACCTCGCCTTGCAAGAAACACACTCTGCTTTTCAAAAACAGCACTCTTCTACTCTCCTGTGTTTCCTATAGGGCCAGAACAGTGAGCTTGCTCAGAACAAAAGAACTGTGCTTCCTACACACACGGGGCATATCTAGTTCAACTCTGCTTAGGAAACTGACAAGAACAGTAGCTTCTCTTCAGTCCAATACACTGTACTTGCTGGGAACAGACGCGAGTGCTATTTGCACTGTGTATGGCAATGGGAGCGCAATAGTGACTCTTCTTAGCAGAAAACAACTCTTGCTCGTAGGACCAGAAACTGCATGGGATTCAACTCCGTTTAGGACTGGGAAACAAACGCTAGCTCGCCTTGCAAGAAACACACTCTGCTTTTGAGAAAACAGCACTCTTCTACTCTCCTGTGTTTCCTATAGGGTCAGAACAGTGAGCTTGCTCAGAACAAAAGAACTGTGCTTCCTACACACACGGGGCATATCTAGTTCAACTCTGCTTAGGAAACTGACAAGAACAGTAGCTTCTCTTCAGTCCAATACACTGTACTTGCTGGGAACAGACGCGAGTGCTATTTGCACTGTGTATGGCAATGGGAGCGCAATAGTTACTCTTCTTAGCAGAAAACAACTCTTGCTCGTAGGACCAGAAACTGCATGGGATTCAACTCCGTTTTGGACTGGGAAACAAACGCTAGCTCGCCTTGCAAGAAACACACTCTGCTTTTGAGAAAACAGCACTCTTCTACTCTCCTGTGTTTCCTATAGGGCCAGAACAGTGAGCTTGCTCAGAACAAAAGAACTGTGCTTCCTACACACACGGGGCATATCTAGTTCAACTCTGCTTAGGAAACTGACAAGAACAGTAGCTTCTCTTCAGTCCAATACACTGTACTTGCTGGGAAGAGACGCGAGTGCTATTTGCACTGTGTATGGCAATGGGAGCGCAATAGTGACTCTTCTTAGCAGAAAACAACTCTTGCTCATAGGACCAGAAACTGCATGGGATTCAACTCCGTTTAGGACTGGGAAACAAACGCTAGCTCGCCTTGCAAGAAACACACTCTGCTTTTGAGAAAACAGCACTCTTCTACTCTCCTGTGTTTCCTATAGGGCCAGAACAGTGAGCTTGCTCAGAACAAAAGAACTGTGCTTCCTACACACACGGGGCATATCTAGTTCAACTCTGCTTAGGAAACTGACAAGAACAGTAGCTTCTCTTCAGTCCAATACACTGTACTTGCTGGGAACAGACGCGAGTGCTATTTGCACTGTGTATGGCAATGGGAGCGCAATAGTGACTCTTCTTAGCAGAAAACAACTCTTGCTCGTAGGACCAGAAACTGCTTGGGATTCAACTCCATTTAGGACTGGGAAACAAACGCTAGCTCGCCTTGCAAGAAACACACTCTGCTTTTGAGAAAACAGCACTCTTCTACTCTCCTGTGTTTCCTATAGGGCCAGAACAGTGAGCTTGCTCAGAACAAAAGAACTGTGATTCCTACACACACGGGGCATATCTAGTTCAACTCTGCTTAGGAAACTGACAAGAACAGTAGCTTCTCTTCAGTCCAATACACTGTACTTGCTGGGAACAGACGCGAGTGCTATTTGCACTGTGTATCGCAATGGGAGCGCAATAGTGACTCTTCTTAGCAGAAAACAACTCTTGCTCGTAGGACCAGAAACTGCATGGGATTCAACTCCGTTTAGAACTGGGAAACAAACGCTAGCTCGCCTTGCAAGAAACACACTCTGCTTTTGAGAAAACAGCACTCTTCTACTCTCCTGTGTTTCCTATAGGGCCAGAACAGTGAGCTTGCTCAGAACAAAAGAACTGTGCTTCCTACACACACGGGGCATATCTAGTTCAACTCTGCTTAGGAAACTGACCAGAACAGTAGCTTCTCTTCAGTCCAATACACTGTACTTGCTGGGAACAGACGCGAGTGCTATTTGCACTGTGTATGGCAATGGGAGCGCAATAGTGACTCTTCTTAGCAGAAAACAACTCTTGCTCGTAGGACCAGAAACTGCATGGGATTCAACTCCGTTTAGGACTGGGAAACAAACGCTAGCTCGCCTTGCAAGAAACACACTCTGCTTTTGAGAAAACAGCACTCTTCTACTCTCCTGTGTTTCCTATAGGGCCAGAACATTGAGCTTGCTCAGAACAAAAGAACTGTGCTTCCTACACACACGGGGCATATCTAGTTCAACTCTGCTTAGGAAACTGAGAAGAACAGTAGCTTCTCTTCAGTCCAATACACTGTACTTGCTGGGAACAGACGCGAGTGCTATTTGCACTGTGTATGGCAATGGGAGCACAATAGTGACTCTTCTTAGCAGAAAACAACTCTTGCGAGTAGGAGCAGAAACTGCATGGGATTCAACTCCGTTTAGGACTGGGAAACAAACGCTAGCTCGCCTTGCAAGAAACACACTCTGCTTTTGAGAAAACAGCACTCTTCTACTCTCCTGTGTTTCCTATAGGGCCAGAACAGTGAGCTTGCTCAGAACAAAAGAACTGTGCTTCCTACACACACGGGGCATATCTAGTTCAACTCTGCTTAGGAAACTGACAAGAACAGTAGCTTCTCTTCAGTCCAATACACTGTACTTGCTGGGAACAGACGCGAGTGCTATTTGCACTGTGTATGGCAATGGGAGCGCAATAGTGACTCTTCTTAGCAGAAAACAACTCTTGCTCGTAGGACCACAAACTGCATGGGATTCAACTCCATTTAGGACTGGGAAACAAACGCCAGCTCGCCTTGCAAGAAACACACTCTGCTTTTGAGAAAACAGCACTCTTCTACTCTCCTGTGTTTCCTATAGGGCCAGAACAGTGAGCTTGCTCAGAACAAAAGAACTGTTCTTCCTACACACACGGGGCATATCTAGTTCAACTCTGCTTAGGAAACTGACAAGAACAGTAGCTTCTCTTCAGTCCAATACACTGTACTTGCTGGGAACAGACGCGAGTGCTATTTGCACTGTGTATGGCAATGGGAGCGCAATAGTGACTCTTCTTAGCAGAAAACAACTCTTGCTCGTAGGACCAGAAACTGCATGGGATTCAACTCCGTTTAGGACTGGGAAACAAACGCTAGCTCGCCTTGCAAGAAACACACTCTGCTTTTGAGAAAACAGCACTCTTCTACTCTCCTGTGTTTCCTATAGGGCCAGAACAGTGAGCTTGCTCAGAACAAAAGAACTGTGCTTCCTACACACACGGGGCATATCTAGTTCAACTCTGCTTAGGAAACTGACAAGAACAGTAGCTTCTCTTCAGTCCAATACACTGTACTTGCTGGGAAGAGACGCGAGTGCTATTTGCACTGTGTATGGCAATGGGAGCGCAATAGTGACTCTTCTTAGCAGAAAACAACTCTTGCTCGTAGGACCAGAAACTGCATGGGATTCAACTCCGTTTAGGACTGGGAAACAAACGCTAGCTCGCCTTGCAAGAAACACACTCTGCTTTTGAGAAAACAGCACTCTTCTACTCTCCTGTGTTTCCTATAGGGCCAGAACAGTGAGCTTGCTCAGAACAAAAGAACTGTGCTTCCTACACACACGGGGCATATCTAGTTCAACTCTGCTTAGGAAACTGACCAGAACAGTAGCTTCTCTTCAGTCCAATACACTGTACTTGCTGGGAACAGACGCGAGTGCTATTTGCACTGTGTATGGCAATGGGAGCGCAATAGTGACTCTTCTTAGCAGAAAACAACTCTTGCTCATAGGACCAGAAACTGCATGGGATTCAACTCCGTTTAGGACTGGGAAACAAACGCTACCTCGCCTTGCAAGAAACACACTCTGCTTTTCAAAAACAGCACTCTTCTACTCTCCTGTGTTTCCTATAGGGCCAGAACAGTGAGCTTGCTCAGAACAAAAGAACTGTGCTTCCTACACACACGGGGCATATCTAGTTCAACTCTGCTTAGGAAACTGACAAGAACAGTAGCTTCTCTTCAGTCCAATACACTGTACTTGCTGGGAACAGACGCGAGTGCTATTTGCACTGTGTATGGCAATGGGAGCGCAATAGTGACTCTTCTTAGCAGAAAACAACTCTTGCTCGTAGGACCAGAAACTGCATGGGATTCAACTCCGTTTAGGACTGGGAAACAAACGCTAGCTCGCCTTGCAAGAAACATACTCTGCTTTTGAGAAAACAGCACTTTTCTACTCTCCTCTGTTTTTTATAGGGCCAGAACAGTGAGCTTGCTCAGAACAAAAGAACTGTGCTTCCTACACACACGGGGCATATCTAGTTCAACTCTGCTTAGGAAACTGACAAGAACAGTAGCTTCTCTTCAGTCCAATACACTGTACTTGCTGGGAACAGACGCGAGTGCTATTTGCACTGTGTATGGCAATGGGAGCGCAATAGTTACTCTTCTTAGCAGAAAACAACTCTTGCTCGTAGGACCAGAAACTGCATGGGATTCAACTCCGTTTTGGACTGGGAAACAAACGCCAGCTCGCCTTGCAAGAAACACACTCTGCTTTTGAGAAAACAGCACTCTTCTACTCTCCTGTGTTTCCTATAGGGCCAGAACAGTGAGCTTGCTCAGAACAAAAGAACTGTTCTTCCTACACACACGGGGCATATCTAGTTCAACTCTGCTTAGGAAACTGACAAGAACAGTAGCTTCTCTTCAGTCCAATACACTGTACTTGCTGGGAAGAGACGCGAGTGCTATTTGCACTGTGTATGGCAATGGGAGCGCAATAGTGACTCTTCTTAGCAGAAAACAACTCTTGCTCATAGGACCAGAAACTGCATGGGATTCAACTCCGTTTAGGACTGGGAAACAAACGCTAGCTCGCCTTGCAAGAAACACACTCTGCTTTTGAGAAAACAGCACTCTTCTACTCTCCTGTGTTTCCTATAGGGCCAGAACAGTGAGCTTGCTCAGAACAAAAGAACTGTGCTTCCTACACACACGGGGCATATCTAGTTCAACTCTGCTTAGGAAACTGACAAGAACAGTAGCTTCTCTTCAGTCCAATACACTGTACTTGCTGGGAACAGACGCGAGTGCTATTTGCACTGTGTATGGCAATGGGAGCGCAATAGTGACTCTTCTTAGCAGAAAACAACTCTTGCTCGTAGGACCAGAAACTGCTTGGGATTCAACTCCATTTAGGACTGGGAAACAAACGCTAGCTCGCCTTGCAAGAAACACACTCTGCTTTTGAGAAAACAGCACTCTTCTACTCTCCTGTGTTTCCTATAGGGCCAGAACAGTGAGCTTGCTCAGAACAAAAGAACTGTGCTTCCTACACACACGGGGCATATCTAGTTCAACTCTGCTTAGGAAACTGACCAGAACAGTAGCTTCTCTTCAGTCCAATACACTGTACTTGCTGGGAACAGACGCGAGTGCTATTTGCACTGTGTATGGCAATGGGAGCGCAATAGTGACTCTTCTTAGCAGAAAACAACTCTTGCTCGTAGGACCAGAAACTGCATGGGATTCAACTCCGTTTAGGACTGGGAAACAAACGCTAGCTCGCCTTGCAAGAAACACACTCTGCTTTTGAGAAAACAGCACTCTTCTACTCTCCTGTGTTTCCTATAGGGCCAGAACAGTGAGCTTGCTCAGAACAAAAGAACTGTGCTTCCTACACACACGGGGCATATCTAGTTCAACTCTGCTTAGGAAACTGACCAGAACAGTAGCTTCTCTTCAGTCCAATACACTGTACTTGCTGGGAACAGACGCGAGTGCTATTTGCACTGTGTATGGCAATGGGAGCGCAATAGTGACTCTTCTTAGCAGAAAACAACTCTTGCTCGTAGGACCAGAAACTGCATGGGATTCAACTCCGTTTAGGACTGGGAAACAAACGCTAGCTCGCCTTGCAAGAAACACACTCTGCTTTTGAGAAAACAGCACTCTTCTACTCTCCTGTGTTTCCTATAGGGCCAGAACAGTGAGCTTGCTCAGAACAAAAGAACTGTGCTTCCTACACACACGGGGCATATCTAGTTCAACTCTGCTTAGGAAACTGACAAGAACAGTAGCTTCTCTTCAGTCCAATACACTGTACTTGCTGGGAACAGACGCGAGTGCTATTTGCACTGTGTATGGCAATGGGAGCGCAATAGTGACTCTTCTTAGCAGAAAACAACTCTTGCTCGTAGGACCAGAAACTGCATGGGATTCAACTCCGTTTAGGACTGGGAAACAAACGCTAGCTCGCCTTGCAAGAAACACACTCTGCTTTTGAGAAAACAGCACTCTTCTACTCTCCTGTGTTTCCTATAGGGCCAGAACAGTGAGCTTGCTCAGAACAAAAGAACTGTGCTTCCTACACACACGGGGCATATCTAGTTCAACTCTGCTTAGGAAACTGACAAGAACAGTAGCTTCTCTTCAGTCCAATACACTGTACTTGCTGGGAACAGACGCGAGTGCTATTTGCACTGTGTATGGCAATGGGAGCGCAATAGTGACTCTTCTTAGCAGAAAACAACTCTTGCTCGTAGGACCAGAAACTGCATGGGATTCAACTCCGTTTAGGACTGGGAAACAAACGCTAGCTCGCCTTGCAAGAAACACACTCTGCTTTTGAGAAAACAGCACTCTTCTACTCTCCTGTGTTTCCTATAGGGCCAGAACATTGAGCTTGCTCAGAACAAAAGAACTGTGCTTCCTACACACACGGGGCATATCTAGTTCAACTCTGCTTAGGAAACTGACAAGAACAGATGCTTCTCTTCAGTCCAATACACTGTACTTGCTGGGAACAGACGCGAGTGCTATTTGCACTGTGTATGGCAATGGGAGCGCAATAGTGACTCTTCTTAGCAGAAAACAACTCTTGCTCGTAGGACCAGAAACTGCATGGGATTCAACTCCGTTTAGGACTGGGAAACAAACGCTAGCTCGCCTTGCAAGAAACACACTCTGCTTTTGAGAAAACAGCACTCTTCTACTCTCATGTGTTTCCTATAGGGCCAGAACAGTGAGCTTGCTCAGAACAAAAGAACTGTGCTTCCTACACACACGGGGCATATCTAGTTCAACTCTGCTTAGGAAACTGACAAGAACAGTAGCTTCTCTTCAGTCCAATACACTGTACTTGCTGGGAACAGACGCGAGTGCTATTTGCACTGTGTATGGCAATGGGAGCGCAATAGTGACTCTTCTTAGCAGAAAACAACTCTTGCTCGTAGGACCAGAAACTGCATGGGATTCAACTCCGTTTAGGACTGGGAAACAAACGCTAGCTCGCCTTGCAAGAAACACACTCTGCTTTTGAGAAAACAGCACCCTTCTACTCTCCTGTGTTTCCTATAGGGCCAGAACAGTGAGCTTGCTCAGAACAAAAGAACTGTGCTTCCTACACACACAGGGCATATCTAGTTCAACTCTGCTTAGGAAACTGACAAGAACAGTAGCTTCTCTTCAGTCCAATACACTGTACTTGCTGGGAACAGACGCGAGTGCTATTTGCACTGTGTATGGCAATGGGAGCGCAATAGTGACTCTTCTTAGCAGAAAACAACTGTTGCTCGTAGGACCAGAAACTGCATGGGATTCAACTCCGTTTAGGACTGGGAAACAAACGCTAGCTCGCCTTGCAAGAAACACACTCTGCTTTTGAGAAAACAGCACTCTTCTACTCTCCTGTGTTTCCTATAGGGCCAGAACAGTGAGCTTGCTCAGAACAAAAGAACTGTGCTTCCTACACACACGGGGCATATCTAGTTCAACTCTGCTTAGGAAACTGACAAGAACAGATGCTTCTCTTCAGTCCAATACACTGTACTTGCTGGGAACAGACGCGAGTGCTATTTGCACTGTGTATGGCAATGGGAGCGCAATAGTGACTCTTCTTAGCAGAAAACAACTCTTGCTCGTAGGACCAGAAACTGCATGGGATTCAACTCCGTTTAGGACTGGGAAACAAACGCTAGCTCGCCTTGCAAGAAACACACTCTGCTTTTGAGAAAACAGCACTCTTCTACTCTCATGTGTTTCCTATAGGGCCAGAACAGTGAGCTTGCTCAGAACAAAAGAACTGTGCTTCCTACACACACGGGGCATATCTAGTTCAACTCTGCTTAGGAAACTGACAAGAACAGTAGCTTCTCTTCAGTCCAATACACTGTACTTGCTGGGAACAGACGCGAGTGCTATTTGCACTGTGTATGGCAATGGGAGCGCAATAGTGACTCTTCTTAGCAGAAAACAACTCTTGCTCGTAGGACCAGAAACTGCATGGGATTCAACTCCGTTTAGGACTGGGAAACAAACGCTAGCTCGCCTTGCAAGAAACACACTCTGCTTTTGAGAAAACAGCACCCTTCTACTCTCCTGTGTTTCCTATAGGGCCAGAACAGTGAGCTTGCTCAGAACAAAAGAACTGTGCTTCCTACACACACAGGGCATATCTAGTTCAACTCTGCTTAGGAAACTGACAAGAACAGTAGCTTCTCTTCAGTCCAATACACTGTACTTGCTGGGAACAGACGCGAGTGCTATTTGCACTGTGTATGGCAATGGGAGCGCAATAGTGACTCTTCTTAGCAGAAAACAACTCTTGCTCGTAGGAGCAGAAACTGCATGGGATTCAACTCCGTTTAGGACTGGGAAACAAACGCTAGCTCGCCTTGCAAGAAACACACTCTGCTTTTGAGAAAACAGCACTCTTCTACTCTCATGTGTTTCCTATAGGGCCAGAACAGTGAGCTTGCTCAGAACAAAAGAACTGTGATTCCTACACACACGGGGCATATCTAGTTCAACTCTGCTTAGGAAACTGACAAGAACAGTAGCTTCTCTTCAGTCCAATACACTGTACTTGCTGGGAACAGACGCGAGTGCTATTTGCACTGTGTATGGCAATGGGAGCGCAATAGTGACTCTTCTTAGCAGAAAACAACTGTTGCTCGTAGGACCAGAAACTGCATGGGATTCAACTCCGTTTAGGACTGGGAAACAAACGCTAGCTCGCCTTGCAAGAAACACACTCTGCTTTTGAGAAAACAGCACTCTTCTACTCTCCTGTGTTTCCTATAGGGCCAGAACAGTGAGCTTGCTCAGAACAAAAGAACTGTGCTTCCTACACACACGGGGCATATCTAGTTCAACTCTGCTTAGGAAACTGACAAGAACAGTAGCTTCTCTTCAGTCCAATACACTGTACTTGCTGGGAACAGACGTGAGTGCTATTTGCACTGTGTATGGCAATGGGAGCACAATAGTGACTCTTCTTAGCAGAAAACAACTCTTGCTCGTAGGACCAGAAACTGCATGGGATTCAACTCCGTTTAGGACTGGGAAACAAACGCTAGCTCGCCTTGCAAGAAACACACTCTGCTTTTGAGAAAACAGCACTCTTCTACTCTCCTGTGTTTCCTATAGGGCCAGAACAGTGAGCTTGCTCAGAACAAAAGAACTGTGCTTCCTACACACACGGGGCATATCTAGTTCAACTCTGCTTAGGAAACTGACAAGAACAGTAGCTTCTCTTCAGTCCAATACACTGTACTTGCTGGGAACAGACGCGAGTGCTATTTGCACTGTGTATGGCAATGGGAGCGCAATAGTGACTCTTTTAGCAGAAAACAACTCTTGCTCGTAGGACCAGAAACTGCATGGGATTCTACTCCGTTTAGGACTGGGAAACAAACGCTAGCTCGCCTTGCAAGAAACACACTCTGCTTTTGAGAAAACAGCACTCTTCTACTCTCCTGTGTTTCCTATAGGGCCAGAACAGTGAGCTTGCTCAGAACAAAAGAACTGTGCTTCCTACACACACGGGGCATATCTAGTTCAACTCTGCTTAGGAAACTGACAAGAACAGTAGCTTCTCTTCAGTCCAATACACTGTACTTGCTGGGAACAGACGCGAGTGCTATTTGCACTGTGTATGGCAATGGGAGCGCAATAGTGACTCTTCTTAGCAGAAAACAACTCTTGCTAGTAGGAGCAGAAACTGCATGGGATTCAAACTCCGTTTAGGACTGGGAAACAAACGCTAGCTCGCCTTGCAAGAAACACACTCTGCTTTTGAGAAAACAGCACTCTTCTACTCTCCTGTGTTTCCTATAGGGCCAGAACATTGAGCTTGCTCAGAACAAAAGAACTGTGCTTCCTACACACACGGGGCATATCTAGTTCAACTCTGCTTAGGAAACTGACAAGAACAGATGCTTCTCTTCAGTCCAATACACTGTACTTGCTGGGAACAGACGCGAGTGCTATTTGCACTGTGTATGGCAATGGGAGCGCAATAGTGACTCTTCTTAGCAGAAAACAACTCTTGCTCGTAGGACCAGAAACTGCATGGGATTCAACTCCGTTTAGGACTGGGAAACAAACGCTAGCTCGCCTTGCAAGAAACACACTCTGCTTTTGAGAAAACAGCACTCTTCTACTCTCCTGTGTTTCCTATAGGGCCAGAACAGTGAGCTTGCTCAGAACAAAAGAACTGTGCTTCCTACACACACGGGGCATATCTAGTTCAACTCTGCTTAGGAAACTGACAAGAACAGTAGCTTCTCTTCAGTCCAATACACTGTACTTGCTGGGAAGAGACGCGAGTGCTATTTGCACTGTGTATGGCAATGGGAGCGCAATAGTGACTCTTCTTAGCAGAAAACAACTCTTGCTCGTAGGACCAGAAACTGCATGGGATTCAACTCCCTTTAGGACTGGGAAACAAACGCTAGCTCGCCTTGCAAGAAACACACTCTGCTTTTGAGAAAACAGCACTCTTCTACTCTCCTGTGTTTCCTATAGGGCCAGAACATTGAGCTTGCTCAGAACAAAAGAACTGTGCTTCCTACACACACGGGGCATATCTAGTTCAACTCTGCTTAGGAAACTGACAAGAACAGATGCTTCTCTTCAGTCCAATACACTGTACTTGCTGGGAACAGACGCGAGTGCTATTTGCACTGTGTATGGCAATGGGAGCGCAATAGTGACTCTTCTTAGCAGAAAACAACTCTTGCTCGTAGGACCAGAAACTGCATGGGATTCAACTCCGTTTAGGACTGGGAAACAAACGCTAGCTCGCCTTGCAAGAAACACACTCTGCTTTTGAGAAAACAGCACTCTTCTACTCTCCTGTGTTTCCTATAGGGCCAGAACAGTGAGCTTGCTCAGAACAAAAGAACTGTGCTTCCTACACACACGGGGCATATCTAGTTCAACTCTGCTTAGGAAACTGACAAGAACAGTAGCTTCTCTTCAGTCCAATACACTGTACTTGCTGGGAACAGACGCGAGTGCTATTTGCACTGTGTATGGCAATGGGAGCGCAATAGTGACTCTTCTTAGCAGAAAACAACTCTTGCTAGTAGGAGCAGAAACTGCATGGGATTCAAACTCCGTTTAGGACTGGGAAACAAACGCTAGCTCGCCTTGCAAGAAACACACTCTGCTTTTGAGAAAACAGCACTCTTCTACTCTCCTGTGTTTCCTATAGGGCCAGAACATTGAGCTTGCTCAGAACAAAAGAACTGTGCTTCCTACACACACGGGGCATATCTAGTTCAACTCTGCTTAGGAAACTGACAAGAACAGATGCTTCTCTTCAGTCCAATACACTGTACTTGCTGGGAACAGACGCGAGTGCTATTTGCACTGTGTATGGCAATGGGAGCGCAATAGTGACTCTTCTTAGCAGAAAACAACTCTTGCTCGTAGGACCAGAAACTGCATGGGATTCAACTCCGTTTAGGACTGGGAAACAAACGCTAGCTCGCCTTGCAAGAAACACACTCTGCTTTTGAGAAAACAGCACTCTTCTACTCTCCTGTGTTTCCTATAGGGCCAGAACAGTGAGCTTGCTCAGAACAAAAGAACTGTGCTTCCTACACACACGGGGCATATCTAGTTCAACTCTGCTTAGGAAACTGACAAGAACAGTAGCTTCTCTTCAGTCCAATACACTGTACTTGCTGGGAACAGACGCGAGTGCTATTTGCACTGTGTATGGCAATGGGAGCGCAATAGTGACTCTTCTTAGCAGAAAACAACTCTTGCTCGTAGGACCAGAAACTGCATGGGATTCAACTCCGTTTAGGACTGGGAAACAAACGCTAGCTCGCCTTGCAAGAAACACACTCTGCTTTTGAGAAAACAGCACTCTTCTACTCTCCTGTGTTTCCTATAGGGCCAGAACATTGAGCTTGCTCAGAACAAAAGAACTGTGCTTCCTACACACACGGGGCATATCTAGTTCAACTCTGCTTAGGAAACTGACAAGAACAGATGCTTCTCTTCAGTCCAATACACTGTACTTGCTGGGAACAGACGCGAGTGCTATTTGCACTGTGTATGGCAATGGGAGCGCAATAGTGACTCTTCTTAGCAGAAAACAACTCTTGCTCGTAGGACCAGAAACTGCATGGGATTCAACTCCGTTTAGGACTGGGAAACAAACGCTAGCTCGCCTTGCAAGAAACACACTCTTCTTTTGAGAAAACAGCACTCTTCTACTCTCATGTGTTTCCTATAGGGCCAGAACAGTGAGCTTGCTCAGAACAAAAGAACTGTGCTTCCTACACACACGGGGCATATCTAGTTCAACTCTGCTTAGGAAACTGACAAGAACAGTAGCTTCTCTTCAGTCCAATACACTGTACTTGCTGGGAACAGACGCGAGTGCTATTTGCACTGTGTATGGCAATGGGAGCGCAATAGTGACTCTTCTTAGCAGAAAACAACTCTTACTCGTAGGACCAGAAACTGCATGGGATTCAACTCCGTTTAGGACTGGGAAACAAACGCTAGCTCGCCTTGCAAGAAACACACTCTGCTTTTGAGAAAACAGCACTCTTCTACTCTCCTGTGTTTCCTATAGGGCCAGAACAGTGAGCTTGCTCAGAACAAAAGAACTGTGCTTCCTACACACACAGGGCATATCTAGTTCAACTCTGCTTAGGAAACTGACAAGAACAGTAGCTTCTCTTCAGTCCAATACACTGTACTTGCTGGGAACAGACGCGAGTGCTATTTGCACTGTGTATGGCAATGGGAGCGCAATAGTGACTCTTCTTAGCAGAAAACAACTCTTGCTCGTAGGACCAGAAACTGCTTGGGATTCAACTCCATTTAGGACTGGGAAACAAACGCTAGCTCGCCTTGCAAGAAACACACTCTGCTTTTGAGAAAACAGCACTCTTCTACTCTCCTGTGTTTCCTATAGGGCCAGAACAGTGAGCTTGCTCAGAACAAAAGAACTGTGCTTCCTACACACACGGGGCATATCTAGTTCAACTCTGCTTAGGAAACTGACAAGAACAGTAGCTTCTCTTCAGTCCAATACACTGTACTTGCTGGGAACAGACGCGAGTGCTATTTGCACTGTGTATGGCAATGGGAGCGCAATAGTGACTCTTCTTAGCAGAAAACAACTCTTGCTCGTAGGACCAGAAACTGCATGGGATTCAACTCCGTTTAGGACTGGGAAACAAACGCTAGCTCGCCTTGCAAGAAACACACTCTGCTTTTGAGAAAACAGCACCCTTCTACTCTCCTGTGTTTCCTATAGGGCCAGAACAGTGAGCTTGCTCAGAACAAAAGAACTGTGCTTCCTACACACACAGGGCATATCTAGTTCAACTCTGCTTAGGAAACTGACAAGAACAGTAGCTTCTCTTCAGTCCAATACACTGTACTTGCTGGGAACAGACGCGAGCGCTATTTGCACTGTGTATGGCAATGGGAGCGCAATAGTGACTCTTCTTAGCAGAAAACAACTCTTGCTCGTAGGACCAGAAACTGCTTGGGATTCAACTCCATTTAGGACTGGGAAACAAACGCTAGCTCGCCTTGCAAGAAACACACTCTGCTTTTGAGAAAACAGCACTCTTCTACTCTCCTGTGTTTCCTATAGGGCCAGAACATTGAGCTTGCTCAGAACAAAAGAACTGTGCTTCCTACACACACGGGGCATATCTAGTTCAACTCTGCTTAGGAAACTGACAAGAACAGATGCTTCTCTTCAGTCCAATACACTGTACTTGCTGGGAACAGACGCGAGTGCTATTTGCACTGTGTATGGCAATGGGAGCGCAATAGTGACTCTTCTTAGCAGAAAACAACTCTTGCTCGTAGGACCAGAAACTGCATGGGATTCAACTCCGTTTAGGACTGGGAAACAAACGCTAGCTCGCCTTGCAAGAAACACACTCTGCTTTTGAGAAAACAGCACTCTTCTACTCTCATGTGTTTCCTATAGGGCCAGAACAGTGAGCTTGCTCAGAACAAAAGAACTGTGCTTCCTACACACACGGGGCATATCTAGTTCAACTCTGCTTAGGAAACTGACAAGAACAGTAGCTTCTCTTCAGTCCAATACACTGTACTTGCTGGGAACAGACGCGAGTGCTATTTGCACTGTGTATGGCAATGGGAGCGCAATAGTGACTCTTCTTAGCAGAAAACAACTCTTACTCGTAGGACCAGAAACTGCATGGGATTCAACTCCGTTTAGGACTGGGAAACAAACGCTAGCTCGCCTTGCAAGAAACACACTCTGCTTTTGAGAAAACAGCACTCTTCTACTCTCCTGTGTTTCCTATAGGGCCAGAACAGTGAGCTTGCTCAGAACAAAAGAACTGTGCTTCCTACACACACAGGGCATATCTAGTTCAACTCTGCTTAGGAAACTGACAAGAACAGTAGCTTCTCTTCAGTCCAATACACTGTACTTGCTGGGAACAGACGCGAGTGCTATTTGCACTGTGTATGGCAATGGGAGCGCAATAGTGACTCTTCTTAGCAGAAAACAACTCTTGCTCGTAGGACCAGAAACTGCTTGGGATTCAACTCCATTTAGGACTGGGAAACAAACGCTAGCTCGCCTTGCAAGAAACACACTCTGCTTTTGAGAAAACAGCACTCTTCTACTCTCCTGTGTTTCCTATAGGGCCAGAACAGTGAGCTTGCTCAGAACAAAAGAACTGTGCTTCCTACACACACGGGGCATATCTAGTTCAACTCTGCTTAGGAAACTGACAAGAACAGTAGCTTCTTTTCAGTCCAATACACTGTACTTGCTGGGAACAGACGCGAGTGCTATTTGCACTGTGTATGGCAATGGGAGCGCAATAGTGACTCTTCTTAGCAGAAAACAACTCTTGCTCGTAGGACCAGAAACTGCATGGGATTCAACTCCGTTTAGGACTGGGAAACAAACGCTAGCTCGCCTTGCAAGAAACACACTCTGCTTTTGAGAAAACAGCACCCTTCTACTCTCCTGTGTTTCCTATAGGGCCAGAACAGTGAGCTTGCTCAGAACAAAAGAACTGTGCTTCCTACACACACAGGGCATATCTAGTTCAACTCTGCTTAGGAAACTGACAAGAACAGTAGCTTCTCTTCAGTCCAATACACTGTACTTGCTGGGAACAGACGCGAGTGCTATTTGCACTGTGTATGGCAATGGGAGCGCAATAGTGACTCTTCTTAGCAGAAAACAACTCTTGCTCGTAGGACCAGAAACTGCTTGGGATTCAACTCCATTTAGGACTGGGAAACAAACGCTAGCTCGCCTTGCAAGAAACACACTCTGCTTTTGAGAAAACAGCACTCTTCTACTCTCCTGTGTTTCCTATAGGGCCAGAACAGTGAGCTTGCTCAGAACAAAAGAACTGTGATTCCTACACACACGGGGCATATCTAGTTCAACTCTGCTTAGGAAACTGACAAGAACAGTAGCTTCTCTTCAGTCCAATACACTGTACTTGCTGGGAACAGACGCGAGTGCTATTTGCACTGTGTATGGCAATGGGAGCGCAATAGTGACTCTTCTTAGCAGAAAACAACTCTTGCTCGTAGGACCAGAAACTGCATGGGATTCAACTCCGTTTAGGACTGGGAAACAAACGCTAGCTCGCCTTGCAAGAAACACACTCTGGTTTTGAGAAAACAGCACTCTTCTACTCTCCTGTGTTTCCTATAGGGCCAGAACAGTGAGCTTGCTCAGAACAAAAGAACTGTGCTTCCTACACACACGGGGCATATCTAGTTCAACTCTGCTTAGGAAACTGACAAGAACAGATGCTTCTCTTCAGTCCAATACACTGTACTTGCTGGGAACAGACGCGAGTGCTATTTGCACTGTGTATGGCAATGGGAGCGCAATAGTGACTCTTCTTAGCAGAAAACAACTCTTGCTCGTAGGACCAGAAACTGCTTGGGATTCAACTCCATTTAGGACTGGGAAACAAACGCTAGCTCGCCTTGCAAGAAACACACTCTGCTTTTGAGAAAACAGCACTCTTCTACTCTCCTGTGTTTCCTATAGGGCCAGAACATTGAGCTTGCTCAGAACAAAAGAACTGTGCTTCCTACACACACGGGGCATATCTAGTTCAACTCTGCTTAGGAAACTGACAAGAACAGATGCTTCTCTTCAGTCCAATACACTGTACTTGCTGGGAACAGACGCGAGTGCTATTTGCACTGTGTATGGCAATGGGAGCGCAATAGTGACTCTTCTTAGCAGAAAACAACTCTTGCTCGTAGGACCAGAAACTGCATGGGATTCAACTCCGTTTAGGACTGGGAAACAAACGCTAGCTCGCCTTGCAAGAAACACACTCTGCTTTTGAGAAAACAGCACTCTTCTACTCTCCTGTGTTTCCTATAGGGCCAGAACAGTGAGCTTGCTCAGAACAAAAGAACTGTGCTTCCTACACACACGGGGCATATCTAGTTCAACTCTGCTTAGGAAACTGACAAGAACAGTAGCTTCTCTTCAGTCCAATACACTGTACTTGCTGGGAACAGACGCGAGTGCTATTTGCACTGTGTATGGCAATGGGAGCGCAATAGTGACTCTTCTTAGCAGAAAACAACTCTTACTCGTAGGACCAGAAACTGCATGGGATTCAACTCCGTTTAGGACTGGGAAACAAACGCTAGCTCGCCTTGCAAGAAACACACTCTGCTTTTGAGAAAACAGCACTCTTCTACTCTCCTGTGTTTCCTATAGGGCCAGAACAGTGAGCTTGCTCAGAACAAAAGAACTGTGCTTCCTACACACACAGGGCATATCTAGTTCAACTCTGCTTAGGAAACTGACAAGAACAGTAGCTTCTCTTCAGTCCAATACACTGTACTTGCTGGGAACAGACGCGAGTGCTATTTGCACTGTGTATGGCAATGGGAGCGCAATAGTGACTCTTCTTAGCAGAAAACAACTCTTGCTCGTAGGACCAGAAACTGCTTGGGATTCAACTCCATTTAGGACTGGGAAACAAACGCTAGCTCGCCTTGCAAGAAACACACTCTGCTTTTGAGAAAACAGCACTCTTCTACTCTCCTGTGTTTCCTATAGGGCCAGAACAGTGAGCTTGCTCAGAACAAAAGAACTGTGCTTCCTACACACACGGGGCATATCTAGTTCAACTCTGCTTAGGAAACTGACAAGAACAGTAGCTTCTTTTCAGTCCAATACACTGTACTTGCTGGGAACAGACGCGAGTGCTATTTGCACTGTGTATGGCAATGGGAGCGCAATAGTGACTCTTCTTAGCAGAAAACAACTCTTGCTCGTAGGACCAGAAACTGCATGGGATTCAACTCCGTTTAGGACTGGGAAACAAACGCTAGCTCGCCTTGCAAGAAACACACTCTGCTTTTGAGAAAACAGCACCCTTCTACTCTCCTGTGTTTCCTATAGGGCCAGAACAGTGAGCTTGCTCAGAACAAAAGAACTGTGCTTCCTACACACACAGGGCATATCTAGTTCAACTCTGCTTAGGAAACTGACAAGAACAGTAGCTTCTCTTCAGTCCAATACACTGTACTTGCTGGGAACAGACGCGAGTGCTATTTGCACTGTGTATGGCAATGGGAGCGCAATAGTGACTCTTCTTAGCAGAAAACAACTCTTGCTCGTAGGACCAGAAACTGCTTGGGATTCAACTCCATTTAGGACTGGGAAACAAACGCTAGCTCGCCTTGCAAGAAACACACTCTGCTTTTGAGAAAACAGCACTCTTCTACTCTCCTGTGTTTCCTATAGGGCCAGAACAGTGAGCTTGCTCAGAACAAAAGAACTGTGATTCCTACACACACGGGGCATATCTAGTTCAACTCTGCTTAGGAAACTGACAAGAACAGTAGCTTCTCTTCAGTCCAATACACTGTACTTGCTGGGAACAGACGCGAGTGCTATTTGCACTGTGTATGGCAATGGGAGCGCAATAGTGACTCTTCTTAGCAGAAAACAACTCTTGCTCGTAGGACCAGAAACTGCATGGGATTCAACTCCGTTTAGGACTGGGAAACAAACGCTAGCTCGCCTTGCAAGAAACACACTCTGGTTTTGAGAAAACAGCACTCTTCTACTCTCCTGTGTTTCCTATAGGGCCAGAACAGTGAGCTTGCTCAGAACAAAAGAACTGTGCTTCCTACACACACGGGGCATATCTAGTTCAACTCTGCTTAGGAAACTGACAAGAACAGATGCTTCTCTTCAGTCCAATACACTGTACTTGCTGGGAACAGACGCGAGTGCTATTTGCACTGTGTATGGCAATGGGAGCGCAATAGTGACTCTTCTTAGCAGAAAACAACTCTTGCTCGTAGGACCAGAAACTGCATGGGATTCAACTCCGTTTAGGACTGGGAAACAAACGCTAGCTCGCCTTGCAAGAAACACACTCTGCTTTTGAGAAAACAGCACTCTTCTACTCTCATGTGTTTCCTATAGGGCCAGAACAGTGAGCTTGCTCAGAACAAAAGAACTGTGCTTCCTACACACACGGGGCATATCTAGTTCAACTCTGCTTAGGAAACTGACAAGAACAGTAGCTTCTCTTCAGTCCAATACACTGTACTTGCTGGGAACAGACGCGAGTGCTATTTGCACTATGTATGGCAATGGGAGCGCAATAGTGACTCTTCTTAGCAGAAAACAACTCTTGCTCGTAGGACCAGAAACTGCATGGGATTCAACTCCGTTTAGGACTGGGAAACAAACGCTAGCTCGCCTTGCAAGAAACACACTCTGCTTTTGAGAAAACAGCACTCTTCTACTCTCATGTGTTTCCTATAGGGCCAGAACAGTGAGCTTGCTCAGAACAAAAGAACTGTGATTCCTACACACACGGGGCATATCTAGTTCAACTCTGCTTAGGAAACTGACAAGAACAGTAGCTTCTCTTCAGTCCAATACACTGTACTTGCTGGGAACAGACGCGAGTGCTATTTGCACTGTGTATGGCAATGGGAGCGCAATAGTGACTCTTCTTAGCAGAAAACAACTGTTGCTCGTAGGACCAGAAACTGCATGGGATTCAACTCCGTTTAGGACTGGGAAACAAACGCTAGCTCGCCTTGCAAGAAACACACTCTGCTTTTGAGAAAACAGCACTCTTCTACTCTCCTGTGTTTCCTATAGGGCCAGAACAGTGAGCTTGCTCAGAACAAAAGAACTGTGATTCCTACACACACGGGGCATATCTAGTTCAACTCTGCTTAGGAAACTGACAAGAACAGTAGCTTCTCTTCAGTCCAATACACTGTACTTGCTGGGAACAGATGCGAGTGCTATTTGCACTGTGTATGGCAATGGGAGCGCAATAGTGACTCTTCTTAGCAGAAAACAACTCTTGCTCGTAGGACCAGAAACTGCATGGGATTCAACTCCGTTTAGGACTGGGAAACAAACGCTAGCTCGCCTTGCAAGAAACACACTCTGCTTTTGAGAAAACAGCACTCTTCTACTCTCCTGTGTTTCCTATAGGGCCAGAACAGTGAGCTTGCTCAGAACAAAAGAACTGTGCTTCCTACACACACGGGGCATATCTAGTTCAACTCTGCTTAGGAAACTGACAAGAACAGTAGCTTCTCTTCAGTCCAATACACTGTACTTGCTGGGAACAGACGTGAGTGCTATTTGCACTGTGTATGGCAATGGGAGCACAATAGTGACTCTTCTTAGCAGAAAACAACTCTTGCTCGTAGGACCAGAAACTGCATGGGATTCAACTCCGTTTAGGACTGGGAAACAAACGCTAGCTCGCCTTGCAAGAAACACACTCTGCTTTTGAGAAAACAGCACTCTTCTACTCTCCTGTGTTTCCTATAGGGCCAGAACAGTGAGCTTGCTCAGAACAAAAGAACTGTGCTTCCTACACACACGGGGCATATCTAGTTCAACTCTGCTTAGGAAACTGACAAGAACAGTAGCTTCTCTTCAGTCCAATACACTGTACTTGCTGGGAACAGACGCGAGTGCTATTTGTACTGTGTATGGCAATGGGAGCGCAATAGTGACTCTTTTAGCAGAAAACAACTCTTGCTCGTAGGACCAGAAACTGCATGGGATTCTACTCCGTTTAGGACTGGGAAACAAACGCTAGCTCGCCTTGCAAGAAACACACTCTGCTTTTGAGAAAACAGCACTCTTCTACTCTCCTGTGTTTCCTATAGGGCCAGAACAGTGAGCTTGCTCAGAACAAAAGAACTGTGCTTCCTACACACACGGGGCATATCTAGTTCAACTCTGCTTAGGAAACTGACAAGAACAGTAGCTTCTCTTCAGTCCAATACACTGTACTTGCTGGGAACAGACGCGAGTGCTATTTGCACTGTGTATGGCAATGGGAGCGCAATAGTGACTCTTCTTAGCAGAAAACAACTCTTGCTAGTAGGAGCAGAAACTGCATGGGATTCAAACTCCGTTTAGGACTGGGAAACAAACGCTAGCTCGCCTTGCAAGAAACACACTCTGCTTTTGAGAAAACAGCACTCTTCTACTCTCCTGTGTTTCCTATAGGGCCAGAACAGTGAGCTTGCTCAGAACAAAAGAACTGTGCTTCCTACACACACGGGGCATATCTAGTTCAACTCTGCTTAGGAAACTGACAAGAACAGATGCTTCTCTTCAGTCCAATACACTGTACTTGCTGGGAACAGACGCGAGTGCTATTTGCACTGTGTATGGCAATGGGAGCGCAATAGTGACTCTTCTTAGCAGAAAACAACTCTTGCTCGTAGGACCAGAAACTGCATGGGATTCAACTCCGTTTAGGACTGGGAAACAAACGCTAGCTCGCCTTGCAAGAAACACACTCTGCTTTTGAGAAAACAGCACTCTTCTACTCTCCTGTGTTTCCTATAGGGCCAGAACAGTGAGCTTGCTCAGAACAAAAGAACTGTGCTTCCTACACACACGGGGCATATCTAGTTCAACTCTGCTTAGGAAACTGACAAGAACAGTAGCTTCTCTTCAGTCCAATACACTGTACTTGCTGGGAACAGACGCGAGTGCTATTTGCACTGTGTATGGCAATGGGAGCACAATAGTGACTCTTCTTAGCAGAAAACAACTCTTGCTCGTAGGACCAGAAACTGCTTGGGATTCAACTCCATTTAGGACTGGGAAACAAACGCTAGCTCGCCTTGCAAGAAACACACTCTGCTTTTGAGAAAACAGCACTCTTCTACTCTCCTGTGTTTCCTATAGGGCCAGAACAGTGAGCTTGCTCAGAACAAAAGAACTGTGCTTCCTACACACACGGGGCATATCTAGTTCAACTCTGCTTAGGAAACTGACAAGAACAGTAGCTTCTCTTCAGTCCAATACACTGTACTTGCTGGGAACAGACGCGAGTGCTATTTGCACTGTGTATGGCAATGGGAGCGCAATAGTGACTCTTCTTAGCAGAAAACAACTCTTGCTCGTAGGACCAGAAACTGCATGGGATTCAACTCCGTTTAGGACTGGGAAACAAACGCTAGCTCGCCTTGCAAGAAACACACTCTGCTTTTGAGAAAACAGCACCCTTCTACTCTCCTGTGTTTCCTATAGGGCCAGAACAGTGAGCTTGCTCAGAACAAAAGAACTGTGCTTCCTACACACACAGGGCATATCTAGTTCAACTCTGCTTAGGAAACTGACAAGAACAGTAGCTTCTCTTCAGTCCAATACACTGTACTTGCTGGGAACAGACGCGAGCGCTATTTGCACTGTGTATGGCAATGGGAGCGCAATAGTGACTCTTCTTAGCAGAAAACAACTCTTGCTCGTAGGACCAGAAACTGCTTGGGATTCAACTCCATTTAGGACTGGGAAACAAACGCTAGCTCGCCTTGCAAGAAACACACTCTGCTTTTGAGAAAACAGCACTCTTCTACTCTCCTGTGTTTCCTATAGGGCCAGAACATTGAGCTTGCTCAGAACAAAAGAACTGTGCTTCCTACACACACGGGGCATATCTAGTTCAACTCTGCTTAGGAAACTGACAAGAACAGATGCTTCTCTTCAGTCCAATACACTGTACTTGCTGGGAACAGACGCGAGTGCTATTTGCACTGTGTATGGCAATGGGAGCGCAATAGTGACTCTTCTTAGCAGAAAACAACTCTTGCTCGTAGGACCAGAAACTGCATGGGATTCAACTCCGTTTAGGACTGGGAAACAAACGCTAGCTCGCCTTGCAAGAAACACACTCTGCTTTTGAGAAAACAGCACTCTTCTACTCTCATGTGTTTCCTATAGGGCCAGAACAGTGAGCTTGCTCAGAACAAAAGAACTGTGCTTCCTACACACACGGGGCATATCTAGTTCAACTCTGCTTAGGAAACTGACAAGAACAGTAGCTTCTCTTCAGTCCAATACACTGTACTTGCTGGGAACAGACGCGAGTGCTATTTGCACTGTGTATGGCAATGGGAGCGCAATAGTGACTCTTCTTAGCAGAAAACAACTCTTACTCGTAGGACCAGAAACTGCATGGGATTCAACTCCGTTTAGGACTGGGAAACAAACGCTAGCTCGCCTTGCAAGAAACACACTCTGCTTTTGAGAAAACAGCACTCTTCTACTCTCCTGTGTTTCCTATAGGGCCAGAACAGTGAGCTTGCTCAGAACAAAAGAACTGTGCTTCCTACACACACAGGGCATATCTAGTTCAACTCTGCTTAGGAAACTGACAAGAACAGTAGCTTCTCTTCAGTCCAATACACTGTACTTGCTGGGAACAGACGCGAGTGCTATTTGCACTGTGTATGGCAATGGGAGCGCAATAGTGACTCTTCTTAGCAGAAAACAACTCTTGCTCGTAGGACCAGAAACTGCTTGGGATTCAACTCCATTTAGGACTGGGAAACAAACGCTAGCTCGCCTTGCAAGAAACACACTCTGCTTTTGAGAAAACAGCACTCTTCTACTCTCCTGTGTTTCCTATAGGGCCAGAACAGTGAGCTTGCTCAGAACAAAAGAACTGTGCTTCCTACACACACGGGGCATATCTAGTTCAACTCTGCTTAGGAAACTGACAAGAACAGTAGCTTCTTTTCAGTCCAATACACTGTACTTGCTGGGAACAGACGCGAGTGCTATTTGCACTGTGTATGGCAATGGGAGCGCAATAGTGACTCTTCTTAGCAGAAAACAACTCTTGCTCGTAGGACCAGAAACTGCATGGGATTCAACTCCGTTTAGGACTGGGAAACAAACGCTAGCTCGCCTTGCAAGAAACACACTCTGCTTTTGAGAAAACAGCACCCTTCTACTCTCCTGTGTTTCCTATAGGGCCAGAACAGTGAGCTTGCTCAGAACAAAAGAACTGTGCTTCCTACACACACAGGGCATATCTAGTTCAACTCTGCTTAGGAAACTGACAAGAACAGTAGCTTCTCTTCAGTCCAATACACTGTACTTGCTGGGAACAGACGCGAGTGCTATTTGCACTGTGTATGGCAATGGGAGCGCAATAGTGACTCTTCTTAGCAGAAAACAACTCTTGCTCGTAGGACCAGAAACTGCTTGGGATTCAACTCCATTTAGGACTGGGAAACAAACGCTAGCTCGCCTTGCAAGAAACACACTCTGCTTTTGAGAAAACAGCACTCTTCTACTCTCCTGTGTTTCCTATAGGGCCAGAACAGTGAGCTTGCTCAGAACAAAAGAACTGTGATTCCTACACACACGGGGCATATCTAGTTCAACTCTGCTTAGGAAACTGACAAGAACAGTAGCTTCTCTTCAGTCCAATACACTGTACTTGCTGGGAACAGACGCGAGTGCTATTTGCACTGTGTATGGCAATGGGAGCGCAATAGTGACTCTTCTTAGCAGAAAACAACTCTTGCTCGTAGGACCAGAAACTGCATGGGATTCAACTCCGTTTAGGACTGGGAAACAAACGCTAGCTCGCCTTGCAAGAAACACACTCTGGTTTTGAGAAAACAGCACTCTTCTACTCTCCTGTGTTTCCTATAGGGCCAGAACAGTGAGCTTGCTCAGAACAAAAGAACTGTGCTTCCTACACACACGGGGCATATCTAGTTCAACTCTGCTTAGGAAACTGACAAGAACAGATGCTTCTCTTCAGTCCAATACACTGTACTTGCTGGGAACAGACGCGAGTGCTATTTGCACTGTGTATGGCAATGGGAGCGCAATAGTGACTCTTCTTAGCAGAAAACAACTCTTGCTCGTAGGACCAGAAACTGCTTGGGATTCAACTCCATTTAGGACTGGGAAACAAACGCTAGCTCGCCTTGCAAGAAACACACTCTGCTTTTGAGAAAACAGCACTCTTCTACTCTCCTGTGTTTCCTATAGGGCCAGAACATTGAGCTTGCTCAGAACAAAAGAACTGTGCTTCCTACACACACGGGGCATATCTAGTTCAACTCTGCTTAGGAAACTGACAAGAACAGATGCTTCTCTTCAGTCCAATACACTGTACTTGCTGGGAACAGACGCGAGTGCTATTTGCACTGTGTATGGCAATGGGAGCGCAATAGTGACTCTTCTTAGCAGAAAACAACTCTTGCTCGTAGGACCAGAAACTGCATGGGATTCAACTCCGTTTAGGACTGGGAAACAAACGCTAGCTCGCCTTGCAAGAAACACACTCTGCTTTTGAGAAAACAGCACTCTTCTACTCTCCTGTGTTTCCTATAGGGCCAGAACAGTGAGCTTGCTCAGAACAAAAGAACTGTGCTTCCTACACACACGGGGCATATCTAGTTCAACTCTGCTTAGGAAACTGACAAGAACAGTAGCTTCTCTTCAGTCCAATACACTGTACTTGCTGGGAACAGACGCGAGTGCTATTTGCACTGTGTATGGCAATGGGAGCGCAATAGTGACTCTTCTTAGCAGAAAACAACTCTTACTCGTAGGACCAGAAACTGCATGGGATTCAACTCCGTTTAGGACTGGGAAACAAACGCTAGCTCGCCTTGCAAGAAACACACTCTGCTTTTGAGAAAACAGCACTCTTCTACTCTCCTGTGTTTCCTATAGGGCCAGAACAGTGAGCTTGCTCAGAACAAAAGAACTGTGCTTCCTACACACACAGGGCATATCTAGTTCAACTCTGCTTAGGAAACTGACAAGAACAGTAGCTTCTCTTCAGTCCAATACACTGTACTTGCTGGGAACAGACGCGAGTGCTATTTGCACTGTGTATGGCAATGGGAGCGCAATAGTGACTCTTCTTAGCAGAAAACAACTCTTGCTCGTAGGACCAGAAACTGCTTGGGATTCAACTCCATTTAGGACTGGGAAACAAACGCTAGCTCGCCTTGCAAGAAACACACTCTGCTTTTGAGAAAACAGCACTCTTCTACTCTCCTGTGTTTCCTATAGGGCCAGAACAGTGAGCTTGCTCAGAACAAAAGAACTGTGCTTCCTACACACACGGGGCATATCTAGTTCAACTCTGCTTAGGAAACTGACAAGAACAGTAGCTTCTTTTCAGTCCAATACACTGTACTTGCTGGGAACAGACGCGAGTGCTATTTGCACTGTGTATGGCAATGGGAGCGCAATAGTGACTCTTCTTAGCAGAAAACAACTCTTGCTCGTAGGACCAGAAACTGCATGGGATTCAACTCCGTTTAGGACTGGGAAACAAACGCTAGCTCGCCTTGCAAGAAACACACTCTGCTTTTGAGAAAACAGCACCCTTCTACTCTCCTGTGTTTCCTATAGGGCCAGAACAGTGAGCTTGCTCAGAACAAAAGAACTGTGCTTCCTACACACACAGGGCATATCTAGTTCAACTCTGCTTAGGAAACTGACAAGAACAGTAGCTTCTCTTCAGTCCAATACACTGTACTTGCTGGGAACAGACGCGAGTGCTATTTGCACTGTGTATGGCAATGGGAGCGCAATAGTGACTCTTCTTAGCAGAAAACAACTCTTGCTCGTAGGACCAGAAACTGCTTGGGATTCAACTCCATTTAGGACTGGGAAACAAACGCTAGCTCGCCTTGCAAGAAACACACTCTGCTTTTGAGAAAACAGCACTCTTCTACTCTCCTGTGTTTCCTATAGGGCCAGAACAGTGAGCTTGCTCAGAACAAAAGAACTGTGATTCCTACACACACGGGGCATATCTAGTTCAACTCTGCTTAGGAAACTGACAAGAACAGTAGCTTCTCTTCAGTCCAATACACTGTACTTGCTGGGAACAGACGCGAGTGCTATTTGCACTGTGTATGGCAATGGGAGCGCAATAGTGACTCTTCTTAGCAGAAAACAACTCTTGCTCGTAGGACCAGAAACTGCATGGGATTCAACTCCGTTTAGGACTGGGAAACAAACGCTAGCTCGCCTTGCAAGAAACACACTCTGGTTTTGAGAAAACAGCACTCTTCTACTCTCCTGTGTTTCCTATAGGGCCAGAACAGTGAGCTTGCTCAGAACAAAAGAACTGTGCTTCCTACACACACGGGGCATATCTAGTTCAACTCTGCTTAGGAAACTGACAAGAACAGATGCTTCTCTTCAGTCCAATACACTGTACTTGCTGGGAACAGACGCGAGTGCTATTTGCACTGTGTATGGCAATGGGAGCGCAATAGTGACTCTTCTTAGCAGAAAACAACTCTTGCTCGTAGGACCAGAAACTGCATGGGATTCAACTCCGTTTAGGACTGGGAAACAAACGCTAGCTCGCCTTGCAAGAAACACACTCTGCTTTTGAGAAAACAGCACTCTTCTACTCTCATGTGTTTCCTATAGGGCCAGAACAGTGAGCTTGCTCAGAACAAAAGAACTGTGCTTCCTACACACACGGGGCATATCTAGTTCAACTCTGCTTAGGAAACTGACAAGAACAGTAGCTTCTCTTCAGTCCAATACACTGTACTTGCTGGGAACAGACGCGAGTGCTATTTGCACTATGTATGGCAATGGGAGCGCAATAGTGACTCTTCTTAGCAGAAAACAACTCTTGCTCGTAGGACCAGAAACTGCATGGGATTCAACTCCGTTTAGGACTGGGAAACAAACGCTAGCTCGCCTTGCAAGAAACACACTCTGCTTTTGAGAAAACAGCACTCTTCTACTCTCATGTGTTTCCTATAGGGCCAGAACAGTGAGCTTGCTCAGAACAAAAGAACTGTGATTCCTACACACACGGGGCATATCTAGTTCAACTCTGCTTAGGAAACTGACAAGAACAGTAGCTTCTCTTCAGTCCAATACACTGTACTTGCTGGGAACAGACGCGAGTGCTATTTGCACTGTGTATGGCAATGGGAGCGCAATAGTGACTCTTCTTAGCAGAAAACAACTGTTGCTCGTAGGACCAGAAACTGCATGGGATTCAACTCCGTTTAGGACTGGGAAACAAACGCTAGCTCGCCTTGCAAGAAACACACTCTGCTTTTGAGAAAACAGCACTCTTCTACTCTCCTGTGTTTCCTATAGGGCCAGAACAGTGAGCTTGCTCAGAACAAAAGAACTGTGATTCCTACACACACGGGGCATATCTAGTTCAACTCTGCTTAGGAAACTGACAAGAACAGTAGCTTCTCTTCAGTCCAATACACTGTACTTGCTGGGAACAGATGCGAGTGCTATTTGCACTGTGTATGGCAATGGGAGCGCAATAGTGACTCTTCTTAGCAGAAAACAACTCTTGCTCGTAGGACCAGAAACTGCATGGGATTCAACTCCGTTTAGGACTGGGAAACAAACGCTAGCTCGCCTTGCAAGAAACACACTCTGCTTTTGAGAAAACAGCACTCTTCTACTCTCCTGTGTTTCCTATAGGGCCAGAACAGTGAGCTTGCTCAGAACAAAAGAACTGTGCTTCCTACACACACGGGGCATATCTAGTTCAACTCTGCTTAGGAAACTGACAAGAACAGTAGCTTCTCTTCAGTCCAATACACTGTACTTGCTGGGAACAGACGTGAGTGCTATTTGCACTGTGTATGGCAATGGGAGCACAATAGTGACTCTTCTTAGCAGAAAACAACTCTTGCTCGTAGGACCAGAAACTGCATGGGATTCAACTCCGTTTAGGACTGGGAAACAAACGCTAGCTCGCCTTGCAAGAAACACACTCTGCTTTTGAGAAAACAGCACTCTTCTACTCTCCTGTGTTTCCTATAGGGCCAGAACAGTGAGCTTGCTCAGAACAAAAGAACTGTGCTTCCTACACACACGGGGCATATCTAGTTCAACTCTGCTTAGGAAACTGACAAGAACAGTAGCTTCTCTTCAGTCCAATACACTGTACTTGCTGGGAACAGACGCGAGTGCTATTTGTACTGTGTATGGCAATGGGAGCGCAATAGTGACTCTTTTAGCAGAAAACAACTCTTGCTCGTAGGACCAGAAACTGCATGGGATTCTACTCCGTTTAGGACTGGGAAACAAACGCTAGCTCGCCTTGCAAGAAACACACTCTGCTTTTGAGAAAACAGCACTCTTCTACTCTCCTGTGTTTCCTATAGGGCCAGAACAGTGAGCTTGCTCAGAACAAAAGAACTGTGCTTCCTACACACACGGGGCATATCTAGTTCAACTCTGCTTAGGAAACTGACAAGAACAGTAGCTTCTCTTCAGTCCAATACACTGTACTTGCTGGGAACAGACGCGAGTGCTATTTGCACTGTGTATGGCAATGGGAGCGCAATAGTGACTCTTCTTAGCAGAAAACAACTCTTGCTAGTAGGAGCAGAAACTGCATGGGATTCAAACTCCGTTTAGGACTGGGAAACAAACGCTAGCTCGCCTTGCAAGAAACACACTCTGCTTTTGAGAAAACAGCACTCTTCTACTCTCCTGTGTTTCCTATAGGGCCAGAACAGTGAGCTTGCTCAGAACAAAAGAACTGTGCTTCCTACACACACGGGGCATATCTAGTTCAACTCTGCTTAGGAAACTGACAAGAACAGATGCTTCTCTTCAGTCCAATACACTGTACTTGCTGGGAACAGACGCGAGTGCTATTTGCACTGTGTATGGCAATGGGAGCGCAATAGTGACTCTTCTTAGCAGAAAACAACTCTTGCTCGTAGGACCAGAAACTGCATGGGATTCAACTCCGTTTAGGACTGGGAAACAAACGCTAGCTCGCCTTGCAAGAAACACACTCTGCTTTTGAGAAAACAGCACTCTTCTACTCTCCTGTGTTTCCTATAGGGCCAGAACAGTGAGCTTGCTCAGAACAAAAGAACTGTGCTTCCTACACACACGGGGCATATCTAGTTCAACTCTGCTTAGGAAACTGACAAGAACAGTAGCTTCTCTTCAGTCCAATACACTGTACTTGCTGGGAACAGACGCGAGTGCTATTTGCACTGTGTATGGCAATGGGAGCGCAATAGTGACTCTTCTTAGCAGAAAACAACTCTTGCTCGTAGGACCAGAAACTGCATGGGATTCAACTCCGTTTAGGACTGGGAAACAAACGCTAGCTCGCCTTGCAAGAAACACACTCTGCTTTTGAGAAAACAGCACTCTTCTACTCTCCTGTGTTTCCTATAGGGCCAGAACATTGAGCTTGCTCAGAACAAAAGAACTGTGCTTCCTACACACACGGGGCATATCTAGTTCAACTCTGCTTAGGAAACTGACAAGAACAGATGCTTCTCTTCAGTCCAATACACTGTACTTGCTGGGAACAGACGCGAGTGCTATTTGCACTGTGTATGGCAATGGGAGCGCAATAGTGACTCTTCTTAGCAGAAAACAACTCTTGCTCGTAGGACCAGAAACTGCATGGGATTCAACTCCGTTTAGGACTGGGAAACAAACGCTAGCTCGCCTTGCAAGAAACACACTCTGCTTTTGAGAAAACAGCACTCTTCTACTCTCATGTGTTTCCTATAGGGCCAGAACAGTGAGCTTGCTCAGAACAAAAGAACTGTGCTTCCTACACACACGGGGCATATCTAGTTCAACTCTGCTTAGGAAACTGACAAGAACAGTAGCTTCTCTTCAGTCCAATACACTGTACTTGCTGGGAACAGACGCGAGTGCTATTTGCACTGTGTATGGCAATGGGAGCGCAATAGTGACTCTTCTTAGCAGAAAACAACTCTTACTCGTAGGACCAGAAACTGCATGGGATTCAACTCCGTTTAGGACTGGGAAACAAACGCTAGCTCGCCTTGCAAGAAACACACTCTGCTTTTGAGAAAACAGCACTCTTCTACTCTCCTGTGTTTCCTATAGGGCCAGAACAGTGAGCTTGCTCAGAACAAAAGAACTGTGCTTCCTACACACACAGGGCATATCTAGTTCAACTCTGCTTAGGAAACTGACAAGAACAGTAGCTTCTCTTCAGTCCAATACACTGTACTTGCTGGGAACAGACGCGAGTGCTATTTGCACTGTGTATGGCAATGGGAGCGCAATAGTGACTCTTCTTAGCAGAAAACAACTCTTGCTCGTGGACCAGAAACTGCTTGGGATTCAACTCCATTTAGGACTGGGAAACAAACGCTAGCTCGCCTTGCAAGAAACACACTCTGCTTTTGAGAAAACAGCACTCTTCTACTCTCCTGTGTTTCCTATAGGGCCAGAACAGTGAGCTTGCTCAGAACAAAAGAACTGTGCTTCCTACACACACGGGGCATATCTAGTTCAACTCTGCTTAGGAAACTGACAAGAACAGTAGCTTCTCTTCAGTCCAATACACTGTACTTGCTGGGAACAGACGCGAGTGCTATTTGCACTGTGTATGGCAATGGGAGCGCAATAGTGACTCTTCTTAGCAGAAAACAACTCTTGCTCGTAGGACCAGAAACTGCATGGGATTCAACACCGTTTAGGACTGGGAAACAAACGCTAGCTCGCCTTGCAAGAAACACACTCTGCTTTTGAGAAAACAGCACTCTTCTACTCTCCTGTGTTTCCTATAGGGCCAGAACAGTGAGCTTGCTCAGAACAAAAGAACTGTGCTTCCTACACACACGGGGCATATCTAGTTCAACTCTGCTTAGGAAACTGACAAGAACAGATGCTTCTCTTCAGTCCAATACACTGTACTTGCTGGGAACAGACGCGAGTGCTATTTGCACTGTGTATGGCAATGGGAGCGCAATAGTGACTCTTCTTAGCAGAAAACAACTCTTGCTCGTAGGACCAGAAACTGCATGGGATTCAACTCCGTTTAGGACTGGGAAACAAACGCTAGCTCGCCTTGCAAGAAACACACTCTGCTTTTGAGAAAACAGCACTCTTCTACTCTCCTGTGTTTCCTATAGGGCCAGAACAGTGAGCTTGCTCAGAACAAAAGAACTGTGCTTCCTACACACACGGGGCATATCTAGTTCAACTCTGCTTAGGAAACTGACAAGAACAGTAGCTTCTCTTCAGTCCAATACACTGTACTTGCTGGGAACAGACGCGAGTGCTATTTGCACTGTGTATGGCAATGGGAGCGCAATAGTGACTCTTCTTAGCAGAAAACAACTCTTGCTCGTAGGACCAGAAACTGCATGGGATTCAACTCCGTTTAGGACTGGGAAACAAACGCTAGCTCGCCTTGCAAGAAACACACTCTGCTTTTGAGAAAACAGCACTCTTCTACTCTCCTGTGTTTCCTATAGGGCCAGAACATTGAGCTTGCTCAGAACAAAAGAACTGTGCTTCCTACACACACGGGGCATATCTAGTTCAACTCTGCTTAGGAAACTGACAAGAACAGATGCTTCTCTTCAGTCCAATACACTGTACTTGCTGGGAACAGACGCGAGTGCTATTTGCACTGTGTATGGCAATGGGAGCGCAATAGTGACTCTTCTTAGCAGAAAACAACTCTTGCTCGTAGGACCAGAAACTGCATGGGATTCAACTCCGTTTAGGACTGGGAAACAAACGCTAGCTCGCCTTGCAAGAAACACACTCTGCTTTTGAGAAAACAGCACTCTTCTACTCTCATGTGTTTCCTATAGGGCCAGAACAGTGAGCTTGCTCAGAACAAAAGAACTGTGCTTCCTACACACACGGGGCATATCTAGTTCAACTCTGCTTAGGAAACTGACAAGAACAGTAGCTTCTCTTCAGTCCAATACACTGTACTTGCTGGGAACAGACGCGAGTGCTATTTGCACTGTGTATGGCAATGGGAGCGCAATAGTGACTCTTCTTAGCAGAAAACAACTCTTACTCGTAGGACCAGAAACTGCATGGGATTCAACTCCGTTTAGGACTGGGAAACAAACGCTAGCTCGCCTTGCAAGAAACACACTCTGCTTTTGAGAAAACAGCACTCTTCTACTCTCCTGTGTTTCCTATAGGGCCAGAACAGTGAGCTTGCTCAGAACAAAAGAACTGTGCTTCCTACACACACAGGGCATATCTAGTTCAACTCTGCTTAGGAAACTGACAAGAACAGTAGCTTCTCTTCAGTCCAATACACTGTACTTGCTGGGAACAGACGCGAGTGCTATTTGCACTGTGTATGGCAATGGGAGCGCAATAGTGACTCTTCTTAGCAGAAAACAACTCTTGCTCGTAGGACCAGAAACTGCTTGGGATTCAACTCCATTTAGGACTGGGAAACAAACGCTAGCTCGCCTTGCAAGAAACACACTCTGCTTTTGAGAAAACAGCACTCTTCTACTCTCCTGTGTTTCCTATAGGGCCAGAACAGTGAGCTTGCTCAGAACAAAAGAACTGTGATTCCTACACACACGGGGCATATCTAGTTCAACTCTGCTTAGGAAACTGACAAGAACAGTAGCTTCTCTTCAGTCCAATACACTGTACTTGCTGGGAACAGACGCTAGTGCTATTTGCACTGTGTATGGCAATGGGAGCGCAATAGTGACTCTTCTTAGCAGAAAACAACTCTTGCTCGTAGGACCAGAAACTGCATGGGATTCAACTCCGTTTAGGACTGGGAAACAAACGCTAGCTTGCCTTGCAAGAAACACACTCTGCTTTTGAGAAAACAGCACTCTTCTACTCTCCTGTGTTTCCTATAGGGCCAGAACAGTGAGCTTGCTCAGAACAAAAGAACTGTGCTTCCTACACACACGGGGCATATCTAGTTCAACTCTGCTTAGGAAACTGACAAGAACAGTAGCTTCTCTTCAGTCCAATACAGTGTACTTGCTGGGAACAGACGTGAGTGCTATTTGCACTGTGTATGGCAATGGGAGCGCAATAGTGACTCTTCTTAGCAGAAAACAACTCTTGCTCGTAGGACCAGAAACTGCATGGGATTCAACTCCGTTTAGGACTGGGAAACAAACGCTAGCTCGCCTTGCAAGAAACACACTCTGCTTTTGAGAAAACAGCACTCTTCTACTCTCCTGTGTTTCCTATAGGGCCAGAACAGTGAGCTTGCTCAGAACAAAAGAACTGTGCTTCCTACACACACGGGGCATATCTAGTTCAACTCTGCTTAGGAAACTGACAAGAACAGTAGCTTCTCTTCAGTCCAATACACTGTACTTGCTGGGAACAGACGCGAGTGCTATTTGCACTGTGTATGGCAATGGGAGCGCAATAGTGACTCTTCTTAGCAGAAAACAACTCTTGCTCGTAGGAGCAGAAACTGCATGGGATTCAACTCCGTTTAGGACTGGGAAACAAACGCTAGCTCGCCTTGCAAGAAACACACTCTGCTTTTGAGAAAACAGCACTCTTCTACTCTCATGTGTTTCCTATAGGGCCAGAACAGTGAGCTTGCTCAGAACAAAAGAACTGTGCTTCCTACACACACGGGGCATATCTAGTTCAACTCTGCTTAGGAAACTGACAAGAACAGTAGCTTCTCTTCAGTCCAATACACTGTACTTGCTGGGAACAGACGCGAGTGCTATTTGCACTGTGTATGGCAATGGGAGCGCAATAGTGACTCTTCTTAGCAGAAAACAACTCTTGCTCGTAGGACCAGAAACTGCATGGGATTCAACTCCGTTTAGGACTGGGAAACAAACGCTAGCTCGCCTTGCAAGAAACACACTCTGCTTTTGAGAAAACAGCACTCTTCTACTCTCCTGTGTTTCCTATAGGGCCAGAACAGTGAGCTTGCTCAGAACAAAAGAACTGTGCTTCTTACACACACGGGGCATATCTAGTTCAACTCTGCTTAGGAAACTGACCAGAACAGTAGCTTCTCTTCAGTCCAATACACTGTACTTGCTGGGAACAGACGCGAGTGCTATTTGCACTGTGTATGGCAATGGGAGCGCAATAGTGACTCTTCTTAGCAGAAAACAACTCTTGCTCGTAGGACCAGAAACTGCATGGGATTCAACTCCGTTTAGGACTGGGAAACAAACGCTAGCTCGCCTTGCAAGAAACACACTCTGCTTTTGAGAAAACAGCACTCTTCTACTCTCCTGTGTTTCCTATAGGGCCAGAACAGTGAGCTTGCTCAGAACAAAAGAACTGTGCTTCCTACACACACGGGGCATATCTAGTTCAACTCTGCTTAGGAAACTGACAAGAACAGTAGCTTCTCTTCAGTCCAATACACTGTACTTGCTGGGAACAGACGCGAGTGCTATTTGCACTGTGTATGGCAATGGGAGCGCAATAGTGACTCTTCTTAGCAGAAAACAACTCTTGCTCGTAGGAGCAGAAACTGCATGGGATTCAACTCCGTTTAGGACTGGGAAACAAACGCTAGCTCGCCTTGCAAGAAACACACTCTGCTTTTGAGAAAACAGCACTCTTCTACTCTCATGTGTTTCCTATAGGGCCAGAACAGTGAGCTTGCTCAGAACAAAAGAACTGTGCTTCCTACACACACGGGGCATATCTAGTTCAACTCTGCTTAGGAAACTGACAAGAACAGTAGCTTCTCTTCAGTCCAATACACTGTACTTGCTGGGAACAGACGCGAGTGCTATTTGCACTGTGTATGGCAATGGGAGCGCAATAGTGACTCTTCTTAGCAGAAAACAACTCTTGCTCGTAGGACCAGAAACTGCATGGGATTCAACTCCGTTTAGGACTGGGAAACAAACGCTAGCTCGCCTTGCAAGAAACACACTCTGCTTTTGAGAAAACAGCACTCTTCTACTCTCCTGTGTTTCCTATAGGGCCAGAACAGTGAGCTTGCTCAGAACAAAAGAACTGTGCTTCTTACACACACGGGGCATATCTAGTTCAACTCTGCTTAGGAAACTGACCAGAACAGTAGCTTCTCTTCAGTCCAATACACTGTACTTGCTGGGAACAGACGCGAGTGCTATTTGCACTGTGTATGGCAATGGGAGCGCAATAGTGACTCTTCTTAGCAGAAAACAACTCTTGCTCGTAGGACCAGAAACTGCATGGGATTCAACTCCGTTTAGGACTGGGAAACAAACGCTAGCTCGCCTTGCAAGAAACACACTCTGCTTTTGAGAAAACAGCACTCTTCTACTCTCCTGTGTTTCCTATAGGGCCAGAACAGTGAGCTTGCTCAGAACAAAAGAACTGTGCTTCCTACACACACGGGGCATATCTAGTTCAACTCTGCTTAGGAAACTGACAAGAACAGATGCTTCTCTTCAGTCCAATACACTGTACTTGCTGGGAACAGACGCGAGTGCTATTTGCACTGTGTATGGCAATGGGAGCGCAATAGTGACTCTTCTTAGCAGAAAACAACTCTTGCTCGTAGGACCAGAAACTGCATGGGATTCAACTCCGTTTAGGACTGGGAAACAAACGCTAGCTCGCCTTGCAAGAAACACACTCTGCTTTTGAGAAAACAGCACTCTTCTACTCTCATGTGTTTCCTATAGGGCCAGAACAGTGAGCTTGCTCAGAACAAAAGAACTGTGCTTCCTACACACACGGGGCATATCTAGTTCAACTCTGCTTAGGAAACTGACAAGAACAGTAGCTTCTCTTCAGTCCAATACACTGTACTTGCTGGGAACAGACGCGAGTGCTATTTGCACTGTGTATGGCAATGGGAGCGCAATAGTGACTCTTCTTAGCAGAAAACAACTCTTACTCGTAGGACCAGAAACTGCATGGGATTCAACTCCGTTTAGGACTGGGAAACAAACGCTAGCTCGCCTTGCAAGAAACACACTCTGCTTTTGAGAAAACAGCACTCTTCTACTCTCCTGTGTTTCCTATAGGGCCAGAACAGTGAGCTTGCTCAGAACAAAAGAACTGTGCTTCCTACACACACGGGGCATATCTAGTTCAACTCTGCTTAGGAAACTGACAAGAACAGTAGCTTCTCTTCAGTCCAATACACTGTACTTGCTGGGAACAGACGCGAGTGCTATTTGCACTGTGTATGGCAATGGGAGCGCAATAGTGACTCTTCTTAGCAGAAAACAACTCTTGCTCGTAGGACCAGAAACTGCATGGGATTCAACTCCGTTTAGGACTGGGAAACAAACGCTAGCTTGCCTTGCAAGAAACACACTCTGCTTTTGAGAAAACAGCACTCTTCTACTCTCCTGTGTTTCCTATAGGGCCAGAACAGTGAGCTTGCTCAGAACAAAAGAACTGTGCTTCCTACACACACGGGGCATATCTAGTTCAACTCTGCTTAGGAAACTGACAAGAACAGTAGCTTCTCTTCAGTCCAATACAGTGTACTTGCTGGGAACAGACGTGAGTGCTATTTGCACTGTGTATGGCAATGGGAGCGCAATAGTGACTCTTCTTAGCAGAAAACAACTCTTGCTCGTAGGACCAGAAACTGCATGGGATTCAACTCCGTTTAGGACTGGGAAACAAACGCTAGCTCGCCTTGCAAGAAACACACTCTGCTTTTGAGAAAACAGCACTCTTCTACTCTCCTGTGTTTCCTATAGGGCCAGAACAGTGAGCTTGCTCAGAACAAAAGAACTGTGCTTCCTACACACACGGGGCATATCTAGTTCAACTCTGCTTAGGAAACTGACAAGAACAGTAGCTTCTCTTCAGTCCAATACACTGTACTTGCTGGGAACAGACGCGAGTGCTATTTGCACTGTGTATGGCAATGGGAGCGCAATAGTGACTCTTCTTAGCAGAAAACAACTCTTGCTCGTAGGAGCAAAAACTGCATGGGATTCAACTCCGTTTAGGACTGGGAAACAAACGCTAGCTCGCCTTGCAAGAAACACACTCTGCTTTTGAGAAAACAGCACTCTTCTACTCTCATGTGTTTCCTATAGGGCCAGAACAGTGAGCTTGCTCAGAACAAAAGAACTGTGCTTCCTACACACACGGGGCATATCTAGTTCAACTCTGCTTAGGAAACTGACAAGAACAGTAGCTTCTCTTCAGTCCAATACACTGTACTTGCTGGGAACAGACGCGAGTGCTATTTGCACTGTGTATGGCAATGGGAGCGCAATAGTGACTCTTCTTAGCAGAAAACAACTCTTGCTCGTAGGACCAGAAACTGCATGGGATTCAACTCCGTTTAGGACTGGGAAACAAACGCTAGCTCGCCTTGCAAGAAACACACTCTGCTTTTGAGAAAACAGCACTCTTCTACTCTCCTGTGTTTCCTATAGGGCCAGAACAGTGAGCTTGCTCAGAACAAAAGAACTGTGCTTCTTACACACACGGGGCATATCTAGTTCAACTCTGCTTAGGAAACTGACAAGAACAGTAGCTTCTCTTCAGTCCAATACACTGTACTTGCTGGGAACAGACGCGAGTGCTATTTGCACTGTGTATGGCAATGGGAGCGCAATAGTGACTCTTCTTAGCAGAAAACAACTCTTGCTCGTAGGACCAGAAACTGCATGGGATTCAACTCCGTTTAGGACTGGGAAACAAACGCTAGCTCGCCTTGCAAGAAACACACTCTGCTTTTGAGAAAACAGCACTCTTCTACTCTCCTGTGTTTCCTATAGGGCCAGAACAGTGAGCTTGCTCAGAACAAAAGAACTGTGCTTCCTACACACACGGGGCATATCTAGTTCAACTCTGCTTAGGAAACTGACAAGAACAGTAGCTTCTCTTCAGTCCAATACACTGTACTTGCTGGGAACAGACGCGAGTGCTATTTGCACTGTGTATGGCAATGGGAGCACAATAGTGACTCTTCTTAGCAGAAAACAACTCTTGCTAGTAGGAGCAGAACCTGCATGGGATTCAACTCCGTTTAGGACTGGGAAACAAACGCTAGCTTGCCTTGCAAGAAACACACTCTGCTTTTGAGAAAACAGCACTCTTCTACTCTCCTGTGTTTCCTATAGGGCCAGAACATTGAGCTTGCTCAGAACAAAAGAACTGTGCTTCCTACACACACGGGGCATATCTAGTTCAACTCTGCTTAGGAAACTGACAAGAACAGATGCTTCTCTTCAGTCCAATACACTGTACTTGCTGGGAACAGACGCGAGTGCTATTTGCACTGTGTATGGCAATGGGAGCGCAATAGTGACTCTTCTTAGCAGAAAACAACTCTTGCTCGTAGGACCAGAAACTGCATGGGATTCAACTCCGTTTAGGACTGGGAAACAAACGCTAGCTCGCCTTGCAAGAAACACACTCTGCTTTTGAGAAAACAGCACTCTTCTACTCTCATGTGTTTCCTATAGGGCCAGAACAGTGAGCTTGCTCAGAACAAAAGAACTGTGCTTCCTACACACACGGGGCATATCTAGTTCAACTCTGCTTAGGAAACTGACAAGAACAGTAGCTTCTCTTCAGTCCAATACACTGTACTTGCTGGGAACAGACGCGAGTGCTATTTGCACTGTGTATGGCAATGGGAGCGCAATAGTGACTCTTCTTAGCAGAAAACAACTCTTACTCGTAGGACCAGAAACTGCATGGGATTCAACTCCGTTTAGGACTGGGAAACAAACGCTAGCTCGCCTTGCAAGAAACACACTCTGCTTTTGAGAAAACAGCACTCTTCTACTCTCCTGTGTTTCCTATAGGGCCAGAACAGTGAGCTTGCTCAGAACAAAAGAACTGTGCTTCCTACACACACAGGGCATATCTAGTTCAACTCTGCTTAGGAAACTGACAAGAACAGTAGCTTCTCTTCAGTCCAATACACTGTACTTGCTGGGAACAGACGCGAGTGCTATTTGCACTGTGTATGGCAATGGGAGCGCAATAGTGACTCTTCTTAGCAGAAAACAACTCTTGCTCGTAGGACCAGAAACTGCTTGGGATTCAACTCCATTTAGGACTGGGAAACAAACGCTAGCTCGCCTTGCAAGAAACACACTCTGCTTTTGAGAAAACAGCACTCTTCTACTCTCCTGTGTTTCCTATAGGGCCAGAACAGTGAGCTTGCTCAGAACAAAAGAACTGTGATTCCTACACACACGGGGCATATCTAGTTCAACTCTGCTTAGGAAACTGACAAGAACAGTAGCTTCTCTTCAGTCCAATACACTGTACTTGCTGGGAACAGACGCTAGTGCTATTTGCACTGTGTATGGCAATGGGAGCGCAATAGTGACTCTTCTTAGCAGAAAACAACTCTTGCTCGTAGGACCAGAAACTGCATGGGATTCAACTCCGTTTAGGACTGGGAAACAAACGCTAGCTTGCCTTGCAAGAAACACACTCTGCTTTTGAGAAAACAGCACTCTTCTACTCTCCTGTGTTTCCTATAGGGCCAGAACAGTGAGCTTGCTCAGAACAAAAGAACTGTGCTTCCTACACACACGGGGCATATCTAGTTCAACTCTGCTTAGGAAACTGACAAGAACAGTAGCTTCTCTTCAGTCCAATACAGTGTACTTGCTGGGAACAGACGTGAGTGCTATTTGCACTGTGTATGGCAATGGGAGCGCAATAGTGACTCTTCTTAGCAGAAAACAACTCTTGCTCGTAGGACCAGAAACTGCATGGGATTCAACTCCGTTTAGGACTGGGAAACAAACGCTAGCTCGCCTTGCAAGAAACACACTCTGCTTTTGAGAAAACAGCACTCTTCTACTCTCCTGTGTTTCCTATAGGGCCAGAACAGTGAGCTTGCTCAGAACAAAAGAACTGTGCTTCCTACACACACGGGGCATATCTAGTTCAACTCTGCTTAGGAAACTGACAAGAACAGTAGCTTCTCTTCAGTCCAATACACTGTACTTGCTGGGAACAGACGCGAGTGCTATTTGCACTGTGTATGGCAATGGGAGCGCAATAGTGACTCTTCTTAGCAGAAAACAACTCTTGCTCGTAGGAGCAGAAACTGCATGGGATTCAACTCCGTTTAGGACTGGGAAACAAACGCTAGCTCGCCTTGCAAGAAACACACTCTGCTTTTGAGAAAACAGCACTCTTCTACTCTCATGTGTTTCCTATAGGGCCAGAACAGTGAGCTTGCTCAGAACAAAAGAACTGTGCTTCCTACACACACGGGGCATATCTAGTTCAACTCTGCTTAGGAAACTGACAAGAACAGTAGCTTCTCTTCAGTCCAATACACTGTACTTGCTGGGAACAGACGCGAGTGCTATTTGCACTGTGTATGGCAATGGGAGCGCAATAGTGACTCTTCTTAGCAGAAAACAACTCTTGCTCGTAGGACCAGAAACTGCATGGGATTCAACTCCGTTTAGGACTGGGAAACAAACGCTAGCTCGCCTTGCAAGAAACACACTCTGCTTTTGAGAAAACAGCACTCTTCTACTCTCCTGTGTTTCCTATAGGGCCAGAACAGTGAGCTTGCTCAGAACAAAAGAACTGTGCTTCTTACACACACGGGGCATATCTAGTTCAACTCTGCTTAGGAAACTGACAAGAACAGTAGCTTCTCTTCAGTCCAATACACTGTACTTGCTGGGAACAGACGCGAGTGCTATTTGCACTGTGTATGGCAATGGGAGCGCAATAGTGACTCTTCTTAGCAGAAAACAACTCTTGCTCGTAGGACCAGAAACTGCATGGGATTCAACTCCGTTTAGGACTGGGAAACAAACGCTAGCTCGCCTTGCAAGAAACACACTCTGCTTTTGAGAAAACAGCACTCTTCTACTCTCCTGTGTTTCCTATAGGGCCAGAACAGTGAGCTTGCTCAGAACAAAAGAACTGTGCTTCCTACACACACGGGGCATATCTAGTTCAACTCTGCTTAGGAAACTGACAAGAACAGATGCTTCTCTTCAGTCCAATACACTGTACTTGCTGGGAACAGACGCGAGTGCTATTTGCACTGTGTATGGCAATGGGAGCGCAATAGTGACTCTTCTTAGCAGAAAACAACTCTTGCTCGTAGGAGCAGAAACTGCATGGGATTCAACTCCGTTTAGGACTGGGAAACAAACGCTAGCTCGCCTTGCAAGAAACACACTCTGCTTTTGAGAAAACAGCACTCTTCTACTCTCATGTGTTTCCTATAGGGCCAGAACAGTGAGCTTGCTCAGAACAAAAGAACTGTGCTTCCTACACACACGGGGCATATCTAGTTCAACTCTGCTTAGGAAACTGACAAGAACAGTAGCTTCTCTTCAGTCCAATACACTGTACTTGCTGGGAACAGACGCGAGTGCTATTTGCACTGTGTATGGCAATGGGAGCGCAATAGTGACTCTTCTTAGCAGAAAACAACTCTTACTCGTAGGACCAGAAACTGCATGGGATTCAACTCCGTTTAGGACTGGGAAACAAACGCTAGCTCGCCTTGCAAGAAACACACTCTGCTTTTGAGAAAACAGCACTCTTCTACTCTCCTGTGTTTCCTATAGGGCCAGAACAGTGAGCTTGCTCAGAACAAAAGAACTGTGCTTCCTACACACACGGGGCATATCTAGTTCAACTCTGCTTAGGAAACTGACAAGAACAGTAGCTTCTCTTCAGTCCAATACACTGTACTTGCTGGGAACAGACGCGAGTGCTATTTGCACTGTGTATGGCAATGGGAGCGCAATAGTGACTCTTCTTAGCAGAAAACAACTCTTGCTCGTAGGACCAGAAACTGCATGGGATTCAACTCCGTTTAGGACTGGGAAACAAACGCTAGCTCGCCTTGCAAGAAACACACTCTGCTTTTGAGAAAACAGCACTCTTCTACTCTCCTGTGTTTCCTATAGGGCCAGAACATTGAGCTTGCTCAGAACAAAAGAACTGTGCTTCCTACACACACGGGGCATATCTAGTTCAACTCTGCTTAGGAAACTGACAAGAACAGATGCTTCTCTTCAGTCCAATACACTGTACTTGCTGGGAACAGACGCGAGTGCTATTTGCACTGTGTATGGCAATGGGAGCGCAATAGTGACTCTTCTTAGCAGAAAACAACTCTTGCTCGTAGGACCAGAAACTGCATGGGATTCAACTCCGTTTAGGACTGGGAAACAAACGCTAGCTCGCCTTGCAAGAAACACACTCTGCTTTTGAGAAAACAGCACTCTTCTACTCTCATGTGTTTCCTATAGGGCCAGAACAGTGAGCTTGCTCAGAACAAAAGAACTGTGCTTCCTACACACACGGGGCATATCTAGTTCAACTCTGCTTAGGAAACTGACAAGAACAGTAGCTTCTCTTCAGTCCAATACACTGTACTTGCTGGGAACAGACGCGAGTGCTATTTGCACTGTGTATGGCAATGGGAGCGCAATAGTGACTCTTCTTAGCAGAAAACAACTCTTACTCGTAGGACCAGAAACTGCATGGGATTCAACTCCGTTTAGGACTGGGAAACAAACGCTAGCTCGCCTTGCAAGAAACACACTCTGCTTTTGAGAAAACAGCACTCTTCTACTCTCCTGTGTTTCCTATAGGGCCAGAACAGTGAGCTTGCTCAGAACAAAAGAACTGTGCTTCCTACACACACAGGGCATATCTAGTTCAACTCTGCTTAGGAAACTGACAAGAACAGTAGCTTCTCTTCAGTCCAATACACTGTACTTGCTGGGAACAGACGCGAGTGCTATTTGCACTGTGTATGGCAATGGGAGCGCAATAGTGACTCTTCTTAGCAGAAAACAACTCTTGCTCGTAGGACCAGAAACTGCTTGGGATTCAACTCCATTTAGGACTGGGAAACAAACGCTAGCTCGCCTTGCAAGAAACACACTCTGCTTTTGAGAAAACAGCACTCTTCTACTCTCCTGTGTTTCCTATAGGGCCAGAACAGTGAGCTTGCTCAGAACAAAAGAACTGTGATTCCTACACACACGGGGCATATCTAGTTCAACTCTGCTTAGGAAACTGACAAGAACAGTAGCTTCTCTTCAGTCCAATACACTGTACTTGCTGGGAACAGACGCTAGTGCTATTTGCACTGTGTATGGCAATGGGAGCGCAATAGTGACTCTTCTTAGCAGAAAACAACTCTTGCTCGTAGGACCAGAAACTGCATGGGATTCAACTCCGTTTAGGACTGGGAAACAAACGCTAGCTTGCCTTGCAAGAAACACACTCTGCTTTTGAGAAAACAGCACTCTTCTACTCTCCTGTGTTTCCTATAGGGCCAGAACAGTGAGCTTGCTCAGAACAAAAGAACTGTGCTTCCTACACACACGGGGCATATCTAGTTCAACTCTGCTTAGGAAACTGACAAGAACAGTAGCTTCTCTTCAGTCCAATACAGTGTACTTGCTGGGAACAGACGTGAGTGCTATTTGCACTGTGTATGGCAATGGGAGCGCAATAGTGACTCTTCTTAGCAGAAAACAACTCTTGCTCGTAGGACCAGAAACTGCATGGGATTCAACTCCGTTTAGGACTGGGAAACAAACGCTAGCTCGCCTTGCAAGAAACACACTCTGCTTTTGAGAAAACAGCACTCTTCTACTCTCCTGTGTTTCCTATAGGGCCAGAACAGTGAGCTTGCTCAGAACAAAAGAACTGTGCTTCCTACACACACGGGGCATATCTAGTTCAACTCTGCTTAGGAAACTGACAAGAACAGTAGCTTCTCTTCAGTCCAATACACTGTACTTGCTGGGAACAGACGCGAGTGCTATTTGCACTGTGTATGGCAATGGGAGCGCAATAGTGACTCTTCTTAGCAGAAAACAACTCTTGCTCGTAGGAGCAGAAACTGCATGGGATTCAACTCCGTTTAGGACTGGGAAACAAACGCTAGCTCGCCTTGCAAGAAACACACTCTGCTTTTGAGAAAACAGCACTCTTCTACTCTCATGTGTTTCCTATAGGGCCAGAACAGTGAGCTTGCTCAGAACAAAAGAACTGTGCTTCCTACACACACGGGGCATATCTAGTTCAACTCTGCTTAGGAAACTGACAAGAACAGTAGCTTCTCTTCAGTCCAATACACTGTACTTGCTGGGAACAGACGCGAGTGCTATTTGCACTGTGTATGGCAATGGGAGCGCAATAGTGACTCTTCTTAGCAGAAAACAACTCTTGCTCGTAGGACCAGAAACTGCATGGGATTCAACTCCGTTTAGGACTGGGAAACAAACGCTAGCTCGCCTTGCAAGAAACACACTCTGCTTTTGAGAAAACAGCACTCTTCTACTCTCCTGTGTTTCCTATAGGGCCAGAACAGTGAGCTTGCTCAGAACAAAAGAACTGTGCTTCTTACACACACGGGGCATATCTAGTTCAACTCTGCTTAGGAAACTGACAAGAACAGTAGCTTCTCTTCAGTCCAATACACTGTACTTGCTGGGAACAGACGCGAGTGCTATTTGCACTGTGTATGGCAATGGGAGCGCAATAGTGACTCTTCTTAGCAGAAAACAACTCTTGCTCGTAGGACCAGAAACTGCATGGGATTCAACTCCGTTTAGGACTGGGAAACAAACGCTAGCTCGCCTTGCAAGAAACACACTCTGCTTTTGAGAAAACAGCACTCTTCTACTCTCCTGTGTTTCCTATAGGGCCAGAACAGTGAGCTTGCTCAGAACAAAAGAACTGTGCTTCCTACACACACGGGGCATATCTAGTTCAACTCTGCTTAGGAAACTGACAAGAACAGATGCTTCTCTTCAGTCCAATACACTGTACTTGCTGGGAACAGACGCGAGTGCTATTTGCACTGTGTATGGCAATGGGAGCGCAATAGTGACTCTTCTTAGCAGAAAACAACTCTTGCTCGTAGGACCAGAAACTGCATGGGATTCAACTCCGTTTAGGACTGGGAAACAAACGCTAGCTCGCCTTGCAAGAAACACACTCTGCTTTTGAGAAAACAGCACTCTTCTACTCTCATGTGTTTCCTATAGGGCCAGAACAGTGAGCTTGCTCAGAACAAAAGAACTGTGCTTCCTACACACACGGGGCATATCTAGTTCAACTCTGCTTAGGAAACTGACAAGAACAGTAGCTTCTCTTCAGTCCAATACACTGTACTTGCTGGGAACAGACGCGAGTGCTATTTGCACTGTGTATGGCAATGGGAGCGCAATAGTGACTCTTCTTAGCAGAAAACAACTCTTACTCGTAGGACCAGAAACTGCATGGGATTCAACTCCGTTTAGGACTGGGAAACAAACGCTAGCTCGCCTTGCAAGAAACACACTCTGCTTTTGAGAAAACAGCACTCTTCTACTCTCCTGTGTTTCCTATAGGGCCAGAACAGTGAGCTTGCTCAGAACAAAAGAACTGTGCTTCCTACACACACGGGGCATATCTAGTTCAACTCTGCTTAGGAAACTGACAAGAACAGTAGCTTCTCTTCAGTCCAATACACTGTACTTGCTGGGAACAGACGCGAGTGCTATTTGCACTGTGTATGGCAATGGGAGCGCAATAGTGACTCTTCTTAGCAGAAAACAACTCTTGCTCGTAGGACCAGAAACTGCATGGGATTCAACTCCGTTTAGGACTGGGAAACAAACGCTAGCTTGCCTTGCAAGAAACACACTCTGCTTTTGAGAAAACAGCACTCTTCTACTCTCCTGTGTTTCCTATAGGGCCAGAACAGTGAGCTTGCTCAGAACAAAAGAACTGTGCTTCCTACACACACGGGGCATATCTAGTTCAACTCTGCTTAGGAAACTGACAAGAACAGTAGCTTCTCTTCAGTCCAATACAGTGTACTTGCTGGGAACAGACGTGAGTGCTATTTGCACTGTGTATGGCAATGGGAGCGCAATAGTGACTCTTCTTAGCAGAAAACAACTCTTGCTCGTAGGACCAGAAACTGCATGGGATTCAACTCCGTTTAGGACTGGGAAACAAACGCTAGCTCGCCTTGCAAGAAACACACTCTGCTTTTGAGAAAACAGCACTCTTCTACTCTCCTGTGTTTCCTATAGGGCCAGAACAGTGAGCTTGCTCAGAACAAAAGAACTGTGCTTCCTACACACACGGGGCATATCTAGTTCAACTCTGCTTAGGAAACTGACAAGAACAGGAGCTTCTCTTCAGTCCAATACACTGTACTTGCTGGGAACAGACGCGAGTGCTATTTGCACTGTGTATGGCAATGGGAGCGCAATAGTGACTCTTCTTAGCAGAAAACAACTCTTGCTCGTAGGAGCAAAAACTGCATGGGATTCAACTCCGTTTAGGACTGGGAAACAAACGCTAGCTCGCCTTGCAAGAAACACACTCTGCTTTTGAGAAAACAGCACTCTTCTACTCTCATGTGTTTCCTATAGGGCCAGAACAGTGAGCTTGCTCAGAACAAAAGAACTGTGCTTCCTACACACACGGGGCATATCTAGTTCAACTCTGCTTAGGAAACTGACAAGAACAGTAGCTTCTCTTCAGTCCAATACACTGTACTTGCTGGGAACAGACGCGAGTGCTATTTGCACTGTGTATGGCAATGGGAGCGCAATAGTGACTCTTCTTAGCAGAAAACAACTCTTGCTCGTAGGACCAGAAACTGCATGGGATTCAACTCCGTTTAGGACTGGGAAACAAACGCTAGCTCGCCTTGCAAGAAACACACTCTGCTTTTGAGAAAACAGCACTCTTCTACTCTCCTGTGTTTCCTATAGGGCCAGAACAGTGAGCTTGCTCAGAACAAAAGAACTGTGCTTCTTACACACACGGGGCATATCTAGTTCAACTCTGCTTAGGAAACTGACAAGAACAGTAGCTTCTCTTCAGTCCAATACACTGTACTTGCTGGGAACAGACGCGAGTGCTATTTGCACTGTGTATGGCAATGGGAGCGCAATAGTGACTCTTCTTAGCAGAAAACAACTCTTGCTCGTAGGACCAGAAACTGCATGGGATTCAACTCCGTTTAGGACTGGGAAACAAACGCTAGCTCGCCTTGCAAGAAACACACTCTGCTTTTGAGAAAACAGCACTCTTCTACTCTCCTGTGTTTCCTATAGGGCCAGAACAGTGAGCTTGCTCAGAACAAAAGAACTGTGCTTCCTACACACACGGGGCATATCTAGTTCAACTCTGCTTAGGAAACTGACAAGAACAGTAGCTTCTCTTCAGTCCAATACACTGTACTTGCTGGGAACAGACGCGAGTGCTATTTGCACTGTGTATGGCAATGGGAGCGCAATAGTGACTCTTCTTAGCAGAAAACAACTCTTGCTCGTAGGACCAGAAACTGCATGGGATTCAACTCCGTTTAGGACTGGGAAACAAACACTAGCTCGCCTTGCAAGAAACACACTCTGCTTTTGAGAAAACAGCACTCTTCTACTCTCCTGTGTTTCCTATAGGGCCAGAACAGTGAGCTTGCTCAGAACAAAAGAACTGTGCTTCCTACACACACGGGGCATATCTAGTTCAACTCTGCTTAGGAAACTGACAAGAACAGTAGCTTCTCTTCAGTCCAATACACTGTACTTGCTGGGAACAGACGCGAGTGCTATTTGCACTGTGTATGGCAATGGGAGCGCAATAGTGACTCTTCTTAGCAGAAAACAACTCTTGCTCGTAGGACCAGAAACTGCATGGGATTCAACTCCGTTTAGGACTGGGAAACAAACGCTAGCTCGCCTTGCAAGAAACACACTCTGCTTTTGAGAAAACAGCACTCTTCTACTCTCCTGTGTTTCCTATAGGGCCAGAACAGTGAGCTTGCTCAGAACAAAAGAACTGTGCTTCCTACACACACGGGGCATATCTAGTTCAACTCTGCTTAGGAAACTGACAAGAACAGTAGCTTCTCTTCAGTCCAATACACTGTACTTGCTGGGAACAGACGCGAGTGCTATTTGCACTGTGTATGGCAATGGGAGCGCAATAGTGACTCTTCTTAGCAGAAAACAACTCTTGCTCGTAGGACCAGAAACTGCATGGGATTCAACTCCGTTTAGGACTGGGAAACAAACGCTAGCTCGCCTTGCAAGAAACACACTCTGCTTTTGAGAAAACAGCACTCTTCTACTCTCCTGTGTTTCCTATAGGGCCAGAACATTGTGCTTGCTCAGAACAAAAGAACTGTGCTTCCTACACACACGGGGCATATCTAGTTCAACTCTGCTTAGGAAACTGACAAGAACAGTAGCTTCTCTTCAGTCCAATACACTGTACTTGCTGGGAACAGACGCGAGTGCTATTTGCACTGTGTATGGCAATGGGAGCGCAATAGTGACTCTTCTTAGCAAAAACAACTCTTGCTCGTAGGACCAGAAACTGCATGGGATTCAACTCCGTTTAGGACTGGGAAACAAACGCTAGCTCGCCTTGCAAGAAACACACTCTGCTTTTGAGAAAACAGCACTCTTCTACTCTCCTGTGTTTCCTATAGGGCCAGAACAGTGAGCTTGCTCAGAACAAAAGAACTGTGCTTCCTACACACACGGGGCATATCTAGTTCAACTCTGCTTAGGAAACTGACAAGAACAGTAGCTTCTCTTCAGTCCAATACACTGTACTTGCTGGGAACAGACGCGAGTGCTATTTGCACTGTGTATGGCAATGGGAGCACAATAGTGACTCTTCTTAGCAGAAAACAACTCTTGCTAGTAGGAGCAGAACCTGCATGGGATTCAACTCCGTTTAGGACTGGGAAACAAACGCTAGCTTGCCTTGCAAGAAACACACTCTGCTTTTGAGAAAACAGCACTCTTCTACTCTCCTGTGTTTCCTATAGGGCCAGAACATTGAGCTTGCTCAGAACAAAAGAACTGTGCTTCCTACACACACGGGGCATATCTAGTTCAACTCTGCTTAGGAAACTGACAAGAACAGTAGCTTCTCTTCAGTCCAATACACTGTACTTATTGGGAACAGACGCGAGTGCTATTTGCACTGTGTATGGCAATGGGAGCGCAATAGTGACTCTTCTTAGCAGAAAACAACTCTTGCTCGTAGGACCAGAAACTGCATGGGATTCAACTCCGTTTAGGACTGGAAAACAAACGCTAGCTCGCCTTGCAAGAAACACACTCTGCTTTTGAGAAAACAGCACTCTTCTACTCTCCTGTGTTTCCTATAGGGCCAGAACAGTGAGCTTGCTCAGAACAAAAGAACTGTGCTTCCTACACACACGGGGCATATCTAGTTCAACTCTGCTTAGGAAACTGACAAGAACAGTAGCTTCTCTTCAGTCCAATACACTGTACTTGCTGGGAACAGACGCGAGTGCTATTTGCACTGTGTATGGCAATGGGAGCACAATAGTGACTCTTCTTAGCAGAAAACAACTCTTGCTCGTAGGACCAGAAACTGCATGGGATTCAACTCCGTTTAGGACTGGGAAACAAACGCTAGCTCGCCTTGCAAGAAACACACTCTGCTTTTGAGAAAACAGCACTCTTCTACTCTCCTGTGTTTCCTATAGGGCCAGAACAGTGAGCTTGCTCAGAACAAAAGAACTGTGCTTCCTACACACACGGGGCATATCTAGTTCAACTCTGCTTAGGAAACTGACAAGAACAGTAGCTTCTCTTCAGTCCAATACACTGTACTTGCTTGGAACAGACGCGAGTGCTATTTGCACTGTGTATGGCAATGGGAGCGCAATAGTGACTCTTCTTAGCAGAAAACAACTCTTGCTCGTAGGACCAGAAACTGCATGGGATTCAACTCCGTTTAGGACTGGGAAACAAACGCTAGCTTGCCTTGCAAGAAACACACTCTGCTTTTGAGAAAACAGCACTCTTCTACTCTCCTGTGTTTCCTATAGGGCCAGAACATTGAGCTTGCTCAGAACAAAAGAACTGTGCTTCCTACACACACGGGGCATATCTAGTTCAACTCTGCTTAGGAAATTGACAAGAACAGTAGCTTCTCTTCAGTCCAATACACTGTACTTGCTGGGAACAGACGCGAGTGCTATTTGCACTGTGTATGGCAATGGGAGCACAATAGTAACTCTTCTTAGCAGAAAACAACTCTTGCTCGTAGGACCAGAAACTGCATGGGATTCAACTCCGTTTAGGACTGGGAAACAAACGCTAGCTCGCCTTGCAAGAAACACACTCTGCTTTTGAGAAAACAGCACCCTTCTACTCTCCTGTGTTTCCTATAGGGCCAGAACAGTGAGCTTGCTCAGAACAAAAGAACTGTGCTTCCTACACACACGGGGCATATCTAGTTCAACTCTGCTTAGGAAACTGACAAGAACAGTAGCTTCTCTTCAGTCCAATACACTGTACTTGCTGGGAAGAGACGCGAGTGCTATTTGCACTGTGTATGGCAATGGGAGCGCAATAGTGACTCTTCTTAGCAGAAAACAACTCTTGCTCATAGGACCAGAAACTGCATGGGATTCAACTCCGTTTAGGACTGGGAAACAAACGCTAGCTCGCCTTGCAAGAAACACACTCTGCTTTTGAGAAAACAGCACTCTTCTACTCTCCTGTGTTTCCTATAGGGCCAGAACAGTGAGCTTGCTCAGAACAAAAGAACTGTGCTTCCTACACACACGGGGCATATCTAGTTCAACTCTGCTTAGGAAACTGACAAGAACAGTAGCTTCTCTTCAGTCCAATACACTGTACTTGCTGGGAACAGACGCGAGTGCTATTTGCACTGTGTATGGCAATGGGAGCGCAATAGTGACTCTTCTTAGCAGAAAACAACTCTTGCTAGTAGGACCAGAAACTGCATGGGATTCAAACTCCGTTTAGGACTGGGAAACAAACGCTAGCTCGCCTTGCAAGAAACACACTCTGCTTTTGAGAAAACAGCACGCTTCTACTCTCCTGTGTTTCCTATAGGGCCAGAACATTGAGCTTGCTCAGAACAAAAGAACTGTGCTTCCTACACACACGGGGCATATCTAGTTCAACTCTGCTTAGGAAACTGACAAGAACAGTAGCTTCTCTTCAGTCCAATACACTGTACTTGTTGGGAACAGACGCGAGTGCTATTTGCACTGTGTATGGCAATGGGAGCACAATAATAACTCTTCTTGGCAGAAAACAACTCTTACGAGTAGGAGCAGAAACTGCATGGGATTCAACTCCGTTTAGGACTGGGAAACAAACGCTAGCTCGCCTTGCAAGAAACACACTCTTCTTTTGAGAAAACAGCACTCTTCTACTCTCCTGTGTTTCCTATAGGGCCAGAACAGTGAGCTTGCTCAGAACAAAAGAACTGTGCTTCCTACACACACGGGGCATATCTACTTCAACTCTGCTTAGGAAACTGACAAGAACAGTAGCTTCTCTTCAGTCCAATACACTGTACTTGCTGGGAACAGACGCGAGTGCTATTTGCACTGTGTATGGCAATGGGAGCGCAATAGTGACTCTTCTTAGCAGAAAACAACTCTTGCTCGTAGGACCAGAAACTGCATGGGATTCAACTCCGTTTAGGACTGGGAAACAAACGCTAGCTCGCCTTGCAAGAAACACACTCTGCTTTTGAGAAAACAGCACTCTTCTACTCTCCTGTGTTTCCTATAGGGCCAGAACAGTGAGCTTGCTCAGAACAAAAGAACTGTGCTTCCTACACACACGGGGCATATCTAGTTCAACTCTGCTTAGGAAACTGACAAGAACAGTAGCTTCTCTTCAGTCCAATACACTGTACTTGCTGGGAACAGACGCGAGTGCTATTTGCACTGTGTATGGCAATGGGAGCGCAATAGTGACTCTTCTTAGCAGAAAACAACTCTTGCTCGTAGGACCAGAAACTGCATGGGATTCAACTCCGTTTAGGACTGGGAAACAAACGCTAGCTCGCCTTGCAAGAAACACACTCTGCTTTTGAGAAAACAGCACTCTTCTACTCTCCTGTGTTTTCTATAGGGCCAGAACAGTGAGCTTGCTCAGAACAAAAGAACTGTGCTTCCTACACACACGGGGCATATCTAGTTCAACTCTGCTTAGGAAACTGACAAGAACAGTAGCTTCTCTTCAGTCCAATACACTGTACTTGCTGGGAACAGACGCGAGTGCTATTTGCGCTGTGTGTGGCAATGGGAGCGCAATAGTGACTTTACTTAGCAGAAAACAACTCTTGCTCGTAGGACCAGAAACTGCATGGGATTCAACTCCGTTTAGGACTGGGAAACAAACGCTAGCTCGCCTTGCAAGAAACACACTCTGCTTTTGAGAAAACAGCACTCTTCTACTCTCCTGTGTTTCCTATAGGGCCAGAACAGTGAGCTTGCTCAGAACAAAAGAACTGTGCTTCCTACACACACGGGGCATATCTAGTTCAACTCTGCTTAGGAAACTTACAAGAACAGTAGCTTCTCTTCAGTCCAATACACTGTACTTGCTGGGAACAGACGCGAGTGCTATTTGCACTGTGTATGGCAATGGGAGCGCAATAGTGACTCTTCTTAGCAGAAAACAACTCTTGCTCGTAGGACCAGAAACTGCATGGGATTCAACTCCGTTTAGGACTGGGAAACAAACGCTAGCTCGCCTTGCAAGAAACACACTCTGCTTTTGAGAAAACAGCACTCTTCTACTCTCCTGTGTTTCCTATAGGGCCAGAAGAGTGAGCTTGCTCAGAACAAAAGAACTGTGCTTCCTACACACACGGGGCATATCTAGTTCAACTCTGCTTAGGAAACTGACAAGAACAGTAGCTTCTCTTCAGTCCAATACACTGTACTAGCTGGGAACAGACGTGAGTGCTATTTGCACTGTGTATGGCAATGGGAGCGCAATAGTGACTCTTCTCAGCAGAAAACAACTCTTGCTCGTAGGACCAGAAACTGCATGGGATTCAACTCCGTTTAGAACTGGGAAACAAACGCTAGCTCGCCTTGCAAGAAACACACTCTGCTTTTGAGAAAACAGCACTCTTCTACTCTCCTGTGTTTCCTATAGGACCAGAACATTGAGCATGCTCAGAACAAAAGAACTGTGCTTCCTACACACACGGGGCATATCTAGTTCAACTCTGCTTAGGAAACTGACAAGAACAGTAGCTTCTCTTCAGTCCAATACACTGTACTTGCTGGGAACAGACGCGAGTGCTATTTGCACTGTGTATTGCAATGGGAACGCAATAGTGACTCTTCTCAGCATAAAACAACTCTTGCTCGTAAAACCAGAAACTGCATGGGATTCAACTCCGTTTAGGACTGGGAAACAAACGCTAGCTCGCCTTGCAAGAAACACACTCTGCTTTTGAGAAAACAGCACTCTTCTACTCTCCTGTGTTTCCTATAGGGCCAGAACAGTGAGCTTGCTCAGAACAAAAGAACTGTGCTTCCTACACACACGGGGCATATCTAGTTCAACTCTGCTTAGGAAACTGACAAGAACAGTAGCTTCTCTTCAGTCCAATACACTGTACTTGCTGGGAACAGACGCGAGTGCTATTTGCACTGTGTATGACAATGGGAGCGCAATAATAACTCTTCTTTGCAGAAAACAACTCTTGCGAGTAGGAGCAGAAACTGCATGGGATTCAACTCCGTTTAGGACTGGGAAACAAACGCTAGCTCGCCTTGCAAGAAACACACTCTGCTTTTGAGAAAACAGCACTCTTCTACTCTCCTGTGTTTCCTATAGGGCCAGAACAGTGAGCTTGCTCAGAACAAAAGAACTGTGCTTCCTACACACACGGGGCATATCTAGTTCAACTCTGCTTAGGAAACTTACAAGAACAGTAGCTTCTCTTCAGTCCAATACACTGTACTTGCTGGGAACAGACGCGAGTGCTATTTGCACTGTGTATGGCAATGGGAGCGCAATAGTGACTCTTCTTAGCAGAAAACAACTCTTGCTCGTAGGACCAGAAACTGCATGGGATTCAACTCCGTTTAGGACTGGGAAACAAACGCTAGCTCGCCTTGCAAGAAACACACTCTGCTTTTGAGAAAACAGCACTCTTCTACTCTCCTGTGTTTCCTATAGGGCCAGAACAGTGAGCTTGCTCAGAACAAAAGAACTGTGCTTCCTACACACACGGGGCATATCTAGTTCAACTCTGCTTAGGAAACTGACAAGAACAGTAGCTTCTCTTCAGTCCAATACACTGTACTTGCTGGGAACAGACGCGAGTGCTATTTGCACTGTGTATGGCAATGGGAGCGCAATAGTGACTCTTCTTAGCAGAAAACAACTCTTGCTCGTAGGACCAGAAACTGCATGGGATTCAACTCCGTTTAGGACTGGGAAACAAACGCTAGCTCGCCTTGCAAGAAACACACTCTGCTTTTGAGAAAACAGCACTCTTCTACTCTCCTGTGTTTCCTATAGGGCCAGAACAGTGAGCTTGCTCAGAACAAAAGAACTGTGCTTCCTACACACACGGGGCATATCTAGTTCAACTCTGCTTAGGAAACTGACAAGAACAGTAGCTTCTCTTCAGTCCAATACACTGTACTTGCTGGGAACAGACGCGAGTGCTATTTGCACTGTGTATGGCAATGGGAGCGCAATAGTGACTCTTCTTAGCAGAAAACAACTCTTGCTCGTAGGACCAGAAACTGCATGGGATTCAACTCCGTTTAGGACTGGGAAACAAACGCTAGCTCGCCTTGCAAGAAACACACTCTGCTTTTGAGAAAACAGCACTCTTCTACTCTCCTGTGTTTTCTATAGGGCCAGAACAGTGAGCTTGCTCAGAACAAAAGAACTGTGCTTCCTACACACACGGGGCATATCTAGTTCAACTCTGCTTAGGAAACTGACAAGAACAGTAGCTTCTCTTCAGTCCAATACACTGTACTTGCTGGGAACAGACGCGAGTGCTATTTGCGCTGTGTGTGGCAATGGGAGCGCAATAGTGACTCTACTTAGCAGAAAACAACTCTTGCTCGTAGGACCAGAAACTGCATGGGATTCAACTCCGTTTAGGACTGGGAAACAAACGCTAGCTCGCCTTGCAAGAAACACACTCTGCTTTTGAGAAAACAGCACTCTTCTACTCTCCTGTGTTTCCTATAGGGCCAGAACAGTGAGCTTGCTCAGAACAAAAGAACTGTGCTTCCTACACACACGGGGCATATCTAGTTCAACTCTGCTTAGGAAACTTACAAGAACAGTAGCTTCTCTTCAGTCCAATACACTGTACTTGCTGGGAACAGACGCGAGTGCTATTTGCACTGTGTATGGCAATGGGAGCGCAATAGTGACTCTTCTTAGCAGAAAACAACTCTTGCTCGTAGGACCAGAAACTGCATGGGATTCAACTCCGTTTAGGACTGGGAAACAAACGCTAGCTCGCCTTGCAAGAAACACACTCTGCTTTTGAGAAAACAGCACTCTTCTACTCTCCTGTGTTTCCTATAGGGCCAGAAGAGTGAGCTTGCTCAGAACAAAAGAACTGTGCTTCCTACACACACGGGGCATATCTAGTTCAACTCTGCTTAGGAAACTGACAAGAACAGTAGCTTCTCTTCAGTCCAATACACTGTACTAGCTGGGAACAGACGTGAGTGCTATTTGCACTGTGTATGGCAATGGGAGCGCAATAGTGACTCTTCTCAGCAGAAAACAACTCTTGCTCGTAGGACCAGAAACTGCATGGGATTCAACTCCGTTTAGAACTGGGAAACAAACGCTAGCTCGCCTTGCAAGAAACACACTCTGCTTTTGAGAAAACAGCACTCTTCTACTCTCCTGTGTTTCCTATAGGACCAGAACATTGAGCATGCTCAGAACAAAAGAACTGTGCTTCCTACACACACGGGGCATATCTAGTTCAACTCTGCTTAGGAAACTGACAAGAACAGTAGCTTCTCTTCAGTCCAATACACTGTACTTGCTGGGAACAGACGCGAGTGCTATTTGCACTGTGTATTGCAATGGGAACGCAATAGTGACTCTTCTCAGCATAAAACAACTCTTGCTCGTAAAACCAGAAACTGCATGGGATTCAACTCCGTTTAGGACTGGGAAACAAACGCTAGCTCGCCTTGCAAGAAACACACTCTGCTTTTGAGAAAACAGCACTCTTCTACTCTCCTGTGTTTCCTATAGGGCCAGAACAGTGAGCTTGCTCAGAACAAAAGAACTGTGCTTCCTACACACACGGGGCATATCTAGTTCAACTCTGCTTAGGAAACTGACAAGAACAGTAGCTTCTCTTCAGTCCAATACACTGTACTTGCTGGGAACAGACGCGAGTGCTATTTGCACTGTGTATGACAATGGGAGCGCAATAATAACTCTTCTTTGCAGAAAACAACTCTTGCGAGTAGGAGCAGAAACTGCATGGGATTCAACTCCGTTTAGGACTGGGAAACAAACGCTAGCTCGCCTTGCAAGAAACACACTCTGCTTTTGAGAAAACAGCACTCTTCTACTCTCCTGTGTTTCCTATAGGGCCAGAACAGTGAGCTTGCTCAGAACAAAAGAACTGTGCTTCCTACACACACGGGGCATATCTAGTTCAACTCTGCTTAGGAAACTTACAAGAACAGTAGCTTCTCTTCAGTCCAATACACTGTACTTGCTGGGAACAGACGCGAGTGCTATTTGCACTGTGTATGGCAATGGGAGCGCAATAGTGACTCTTCTTAGCAGAAAACAACTCTTGCTCGTAGGACCAGAAACTGCATGGGATTCAACTCCGTTTAGGACTGGGAAACAAACGCTAGCTCGCCTTGCAAGAAACACACTCTGCTTTTGAGAAAACAGCACTCTTCTACTCTCCTGTGTTTCCTATAGGGCCAGAACAGTGAGCTTGCTCAGAACAAAAGAACTGTGCTTCCTACACACACGGGGCATATCTAGTTCAACTCTGCTTAGGAAACTGACAAGAACAGTAGCTTCTCTTCAGTCCAATACACTGTACTTGCTGGGAACAGACGCGAGTGCTATTTGCACTGTGTATGGCAATGGGAGCGCAATAGTGACTCTTCTCAGCAGAAAACAACTCTTGCTCGTAGGACCAGAAACTGCATGGGATTCAACTCCGTTTAGAACTGGGAAACAAACGCTAGCTCGCCTTGCAAGAAACACACTCTGCTTTTGAGAAAACAGCACTCTTCTACTCTCCTGTGTTTCCTATAGGACCAGAACATTGAGCATGCTCAGAACAAAAGAACTGTGCTTCCTACACACACGGGGCATATCTAGTTCAACTCTGCTTAGGAAACTGACAAGAACAGTAGCTTCTCTTCAGTCCAATACACTGTACTTGCTGGGAACAGACGCGAGTGCTATTTGCACTGTGTATTGCAATGGGAGCGCAATAGTGACTCTTCTCAGCATAAAACAACTCTTGCTCGTAGGACCAGAAACTGCATGGGATTCAACTCCGTTTAGGACTGGGAAACAAACGCTAGCTCGCCTTGCAAGAAACACACTCTGCTTTTGAGAAAACAGCACTCTTCTACTCTCCTGTGTTTCCTATAGGGCCAGAACAGTGAGCTTGCTCAGAACAAAAGAACTGTGCTTCCTACACACACGGGGCATATCTAGTTCAACTCTGCTTAGGAAACTGACAAGAACAGTAGCTTCTCTTCAGTCCAATACACTGTACTTGCTGGGAACAGACGCGAGTGCTATTTGCACTGTGTATGACAATGGGAGCGCAATAATAACTCTTCTTTGCAGAAAACAACTCTTGCGAGTAGGAGCAGAAACTGCATGGGATTCAACTCCGTTTAGGACTGGGAAACAAACGCTAGCTCGCCTTGCAAGAAACACACTCTGCTTTTGAGAAAACAGCACTCTTCTACTCTCCTGTGTTTCCTATAGGGCCAGAACAGTGAGCTTGCTCAGAACAAAAGAACTGTGCTTCCTACACACACGGGGCATATCTAGTTCAACTCTGCTTAGGAAACTGACAAGAACAGTAGCTTCTCTTCAGTCCAATACACTGTACTTGCTGGGAACAGACGCGAGTGCTATTTGCACTGTGTATGGCAATGGGAGCACAATAGTGACTCTTCTCAGCAGAAAACAACTCTTGCTCGTAGGACCAGAACTGCATTGCATGGGATTCAACTCCGTTTAGAACTGGGAAACAAACGCTAGCTCGCCTTGCAAGAAACACACTCTGCTTTTGAGAAAACAGCACTCTTCTACTCTCCTGTGTTTCCTATAGGGCCAGAACATTGAGCTTGCTCAGAACAAAAGAACTGTGCTTCCTACACACACGGGGCATATCTAGTTCAACTCTGCTTAGGAAACTGACAAGAACAGTAGCTTCTCTTCAGTCCAATACACTGTACTTGCTGGGAACAGAAGCGAGTGCTATTTGCATTGTGTATGGCAATGGGAGCGCAATAGTGACTCTTCTTAGCAGAAAACAACTCTTGCTAGTAGGACCAGAAACTGCATGGGATTCAAACTCCGTTTAGGACTGGGAAACAAACGCTAGCTCGCCTTGCAAGAAACACACTCTGCTTTTGAGAAAACAGCACTCTTCTACTCTCCTGTGTTTCCTATAGGGCCAGAACATTGAGCTTGCTCAGAACAAAAGAACTGTGCTTCCTACACACACGGGGCATATCTAGTTCAACTCTGCTTAGGAAACTGACAAGAACAGTAGCTTCTCTTCAGTCCAGTACACTGTACTTGCTGGGAACAGACGCGAGTGCTATTTGCACTGTGTATGGCAATGGGAGCGCAATAGTGACTCTTCTTAGCAGAAAACAACTCTTGGTCGTAGGACCAGAAACTGCATGGGATTCAACTCCGTTTAGGACTGGGAAACAAACGCTAGCTCGCCTTGCAAGAAACACACTCTGCTTTTGAGAAAACAGCACTCTTCTACTCTCCTGTGTTTCCTATAGGGCCAGAACAGTGAGCTTGCTCAGAACAAAAGAACTGTGCTTCCTACACACACGGGGCATATCTAGTTCAACTCTGCTTAGGAAACTGACAAGAACAGTAGCTTCTCTTCAGTCCAATACACTGTACTTTCTTGGGACAGACGCCAGTGCTATTTGCACTGTGTATGGCAATGGGAGCGCAATAATAACTCTTCTTTGCAGAACACAACTCTTGCGAGTAGGAGCAGAAACTGCATGGGATTCAACTCCGTTTAGGACTGGGAAACAAACGCTAGCTCGCCTTGCAAGAAACACACTCTGCTTTTGAGAAAACAGCACTCTTCTACTCTCCTGTGTTTTATATAGGGCCAGAACAGTGAGCTTGCTCAGAACAAAAGAACTGTGCTTCCTACACACACGGGGCATATCTAGTTCAACTCTGCTTAGGAAACTGACAAGAACAGTAGCTTCTCTTCAGTCCAATACACTGTACTTGCTGGGAACAGACGCGAGTGCTATTTGCACTGTGTATGGCAATGGGAGCGCAATAATAACTCTTCTTTGCAGAAAACAATTCTTGCGAGTAGGAGCAGAAACTGCATGGAGTCAACTCCGTTTAGGACTGGGAAACAAACGCTAGCTCGCCTTGCAAGAAACACACTCTGCTTTTGAGAAAACAGCACTCTTCTACTCTCCTGTGTTTCCTATAGGGCCAGAACAGTGAGCTTGCTCAGAACAAAAGAACTGTGCTTCCTACACACACGGGGCATATCTAGTTCAACTCTGCTTAGGAAACTGACAAGAACAGTAGCTTCTCTTCAGTCCAATACACTGTACTTGCTGGGAACAGACGCGAGTGCTATTTGCACTGTGTATGGCAATGGGAGCGCAATAGTGACTCTTCTTAGCAGAAAACAACTCTTGCTCGTAGGACCAGAAACTGCATGGGATTCAACTCCGTTTAGGACTGGGAAACAAACGCTAGCTCGCCTTGCAAGAAACACACTCTGCTTTTGAGAAAACAGCACTCTTCTACTCTCCTGTGTTTCCTATAGGGCCAGAACAGTGAGCTTGCTCAGAACAAAAGAACTGTGCTTCCTACACACACGGGGCATATCTAGTTCAACTCTGCTTAGGAAACTGACAAGAACAGTAGCTTCTCTTCAGTCCAATACACTGTACTTGCTGGGAACAGACGCGAGTGCTATTTGCACTGTGTATGGCAATGGGAGCGCAATAGTGACTCTTCTCAGCAGAAAACAACTCTTGCTTGTAGGACCAGAAACTGCATGGGATTCAACTCCGTTTAGAACTGGGAAACAAACGCTAGCTCGCCTTGCAAGAAACACACTCTGCTTTTGAGAAAACAGCACTCTTCTACTCTCCTGTGTTTCCTATAGGGCCAGAACATTGAGCTTGCTCAGAACAAAAGAACTGTGCTTCCTACACACACGGGGCATATCTAGTTCAACTCTGCTTAGGAAACTGACAAGAACAGTAGCTTCTCTTCAGTCCAATACACTGTACTTGCTGGGAACAGACGCGAGTGCTATTTGCACTGTGTATGGCAATGGGAGCGCAATAGTGACTCTTTTTAGCAGAAAACAACTCTTGCTCGTAGGACCAGAAACTGCATGGGATTCAACTCCGTTTAGGACTGGGAAACAAACGCTAGCTCGCCTTGCAAGAAACACACTCTGCTTTTGAGAAAACAGCACTCTTCTACTCTCCTGTGTTTCCTATAGGGCCAGAACAGTGAGCTTGCTCAGAACAAAAGAACTGTGCTTCCTACACACACGGGGCATATCTAGTTCAACTCTGCTTAGGAAACTGACAAGAACAGTAGCTTCTCTTCAGTCCAATACACTGTACTTGCTGGGAACAGACGCGAGTGCTATTTGCACTGTGTATGGCAATGGGAGCGCAATAATAACTCTTCTTTGCAGAAAACAACTCTTGCGAGTAGGAGCAGAAACTGCATGGGATTCAACTCCGTTTAGGACTGGGAAACAAACGCTAGCTCGCCTTGCAAGAAACACACTCTGCTTTTGAGAAAACAGCACTCTTCTACTCTCCTGTGTTTCCTATAGGGCCAGAACAGTGAGCTTGCTCAGAACAAAAGAACTGTGCTTCCTACACACACGGGGCATATCTAGTTCAACTCTGCTTAGGAAACTGACAAGAACAGTAGCTTCTCTTCAGTCCAATACACTGTACTTGCTGGGAACAGACGCGAGTGCTATTTGCACTGTGTATGGCAATGGGAGCGCAATAGTGACTCTTCTCAGCAGAAAACAACTCTTGCTCGTAGGACCAGAAACTGCATGGGATTCAACTCCGTTTAGAACTGGGAAACAAACGCTAGCTCGCCTTGCAAGAAACACACTCTGCTTTTGAGAAAACAGCACTCTTCTACTCTCCTGTGTTTCCTATAGGGCCAGAACATTGAGCTTGCTCAGAACAAAAGAACTGTGCTTCCTACACACACGGGGCATATCTAGTTCAACTCTGCTTAGGAAACTGACAAGAACAGTAGCTTCTCTTCAGTCCAATACACTGTACTTGCTGGGAACAGACGCGAGTGCTATTTGCACTGTGTATGGCAATGGGAGCGCAATAGTGACTCTTTTTAGCAGAAAACAACTCTTGCTCGTAGGACCAGAAACTGCATGGGATTCAACTCCGTTTAGGACTGGGAAACAAACGCTAGCTCGCCTTGCAAGAAACACACTCTGCTTTTGAGAAAACAGCACTCTTCTACTCTCCTGTGTTTCCTATAGGGCCAGAACAGTGAGCTTGCTCAGAACAAAAGAACTGTGCTTCCTACACACACGGGGCATATCTAGTTCAACTCTGCTTAGGAAACTGACAAGAACAGTAGCTTCTCTTCAGTCCAATACACTGTACTTGCTGGGAACAGACGCGAGTGCTATTTGCACTGTGTATGGCAATGGGAGCGCAATAGTGACTCTTCTTAGCAGAAAACAACTCTTGCTCGTAGGACCAGAAACTGCATGGGATTCAACTCCGTTTAGGACTGGGAAACAAACGCTAGCTCGCCTTGCAAGAAACACACTCTGCTTTTGAGAAAACAGCACTCTTCTACTCTCCTGTGTTTCCTATAGGGCCAGAACAGTGAGCTTGCTCAGAACAAAAGAACTGTGCTTCCTACACACACGGGGCATATCTAGTTCAACTCTGCTTAGGAAACTGACAAGAACAGTAGCTTCTCTTCAGTCCAATACACTGTACTTGCTGGGAACAGACGCGAGTGCTATTTGCACTGTGTATGGCAATGGGAGCGCAATAGTGACTCTTCTTAGCAGAAAACAACTCTTGCGAGTAGGACCAGAAACTGCATGGGATTCAACTCCGTTTAGGACTGGGAAACAAACGCTAGCTCGCCTTGCAAGAAACACACTCTGCTTTTGAGAAAACAGCACTCTTCTACTCTCCTGTGTTTTTTATAGGGCCAGAACAGTGAGCTTGCTCAGAACAAAAGAACTGTGCTTCCTACACACACGGGGCATATCTAGTTCAACTCTGCTTAGGAAACTGACAAGAACAGTAGCTTCTCTTCAGTCCAATACACTGTACTTGCTGGGAACAGACGCGAGTGCTATTTGCACTGTGTATGGCAATGGAGCGCAATAGTGACTCTTCTTAGCAGAAAACAACTCTTGCGAGTAGGACCAGAAACTGCATGGGATTCAACTCCGTTTAGGACTGGGAAACAAACGCTAGCTCGCCTTGCAAGAAACACACTCTGCTTTTGAGAAAACAGCACTCTTCTACTCTCCTGTGTTTCCTATAGGGCCAGAACATTGAGCTTGCTCAGAACAAAAGAACTGTGCTTCCTACACACACGGGGCATATCTAGTTCAACTCTGCTTAGGAAACTGACAAGAACAGTAGCTTCTCTTCAGTCCAATACACTGTACTTGCTGGGAACAGACGCGAGTGCTATTTGCACTGTGTATGGCAATGGGAGCGCAATAGTGACGCTTCTTAGCAGAAAACAACTCTTGCTCGTAGGACCAGAAACTGCATGGGATTCAACTCCGTTTAGGACTGGGAAACAAACGCTAGCTCGCCTTGCAAGAAACACACTCTGCTTTTGAGAAAACAGCACTCTTCTACTCTCCTGTGTTTCCTATAGGGCCAGAACAGTGAGCTTGCTCAGAACAAAAGAACTGTGCTTCCTACACACACGGGGCATATCTAGTTCAACTCCCCTTAGGAAACTGACAAGAACAGTAGCTTCTCTTCAGTCCAATACACTGTACTTGCTGGGAACAGACGCGAGTGCTATTTGCACTGTGTATGGCAATGGGAGCGCAATAGTGACTCTTCTTAGCAGAAAACAACTCTTGCTCGTAGGACCAGAAACTGCATGGGATTCAACTCCGTTTTGGACTGGGAAACAAACGCCAGCTCGCCTTGCAAGAAACACACTCTGCTATTGAGAAAACAGCACTCTTCTACTCTCCTGTGTTTCCTATAGGGCCAGAACATTGAGCTTGCTCAGAACAAAAGAACTGTGCTTCCTACACACACGGGGCATATCTAGTTCAACTCTGCTTAGGAAACTGACAAGAACAGTAGCTTCTCTTCAGTCCAATACACTGTACTTGCTGGGAACAGACGCGAGTGCTATTTGCACTGTGTATGGCAATGGAGCGCAAAAGTGACTCTTCTTAGCAGAAAACAACTCTTGCTAGTAGGACCAGAAACTGCATGGGATTCAACTCCGTTTAGGACTGGGAAACAAACGCTAGCTCGCCTTGCAAGAAACACACTCTGCTTTTGAGAAAACAGCACTCTTCTACTCTCCTGTGTTTCCTATAGGGCCAGAACAGTGAGCTTGCTCAGAACAAAAGAACTGTGCTTCCTACACACACGGGGCATATCTAGTTCAACTCTGCTGAGGAAACTGACAAGAACAGTAGCTTCTCTTCAGTCCAATACACTGTACTTGCTGGGAACAGACGCGAGTGCTATTTGCACTGTGTATGGCAATGGAAGCACAATAGTGACTCTTCTTAGCAGAAAACAACTCTTGCGAGTAGGAGCAGAAACTGCATGGGATTCAACTCCGTTTAGGACTGGGAAACAAATGCTAGCTCGCCTTGCAAGAAACACACTCTGCTTTTGAGAAAACAGCACTCTTCTACTCTCCTGTGTTTCCTATAGGGCCAGAACATTGAGCTTGCTCAGAACAAAAGAACTGTGTTCCTACACACACGGGGCATATCTAGTTCAACTCTGCTTAGGAAACTGACAAGAACAGTAGCTTCTCTTCAGTCCAATACACTGTACTTGCTGGGAACAGACGCGAGTGCTATTTGCACTGTGTATGGCAATGGGAGCGCAATAGTGACTCTTCTTAGCAGAAAACAACTCTTGCGAGTAGGACCAGAAACTGCATGGGATTCAACTCCGTTTAGGACTGGGAAACAAACGCTAGCTCGCCTTGCAAGAAACACACTCTGCTTTTGAGAAAACAGCACTCTTCTACTCTCCTGTGTTTCCTATAGGGCCAGAACAGTGAGCTTGCTCAGAACAAAAGAACTGTGCTTCCTACACACACGGGGCATATCTAGTTCAACTCTGCTTAGGAAACTGACAAGAACAGTAGCATCTCTTCAGTCCAATACACTGTACTTGCTGGGAACAGACGCGAGTGCTATTTGCACTGTGTATGGCAATGGGAGCGCAATAGTGACTCTTCTTAGCAGAAAACAACTCTTGCTCGTAGGACCACAAACTGCATGGGATTCAACTCCGTTTAGGACTGGGAAACAAACGCTAGCTCGCCTTGCAAGAAACACACTCTGCTTTTGAGAAAACAGCACTCTTCTACTCTCCTGTGTTTCCTATAGGGTCAGAACAGTGAGCTTGCTCAGAACAAAAGAACTGTGCTTCCTACACACACGGGGCATATCTAGTTCAACTCTGCCTAGGAAACTGACAAGAACAGTAGCTTCTCTTCAGTCCAATACACTGTACTTGCTGGGAACAGACGCGAGTGCTATTTGCACTGTGTATGGCAATGGGAGCACAATAGTGACTCTTCTTAGCAGAAAACAACTCTTGCTCGTAGGACCAGAAACTGCATGGGATTCAACTCCATTTAGGACTGGGAAACAAACGCCAGCTCGCCTTGCAAGAAACACACTCTGCTTTTGAGAAAACAGCACTCTTCTACTCTCCTGTGTTTCCTATAGGGCCAGAACAGTGAGCTTGCTCAGAACAAAAGAACTGTTCTTCCTACACACACGGGGCATATCTAGTTCAACTCTGCTTAGGAAACTGACAAGAACAGTAGCTTCTCTTCAGTCCAATACACTGTACTTGCTGGGAACAGACGCGAGTGCTATTTGCACTGTGTATGGCAATGGGAGCGCAATAGTGACTCTTCTTAGCAGAAAACAACTCTTGCTCGTAGGACCGGAAACTGCATGGGATTCAACTCCGTTTAGGACTGGGAAACAAACGCTAGCTCGCCTTGCAAGAAACACACTCTGCTTTTGAGAAAACAGCACTCTTCTACTCTCCTGTGTTTCCTATAGGGCCAGAACAGTGAGCTTGCTCAGAACAAAAGAACTGTGCTTCCTACACACACGGGGCATATCTAGTTCAACTCTGCTTAGGAAACTGACAAGAACAGTAGCTTCTCTTCAGTCCAATACACTGTACTTGCTGGGAACAGACGCGAGTGCTATTTGCACTGTGTATGGCAATGGGAGCGCAATAGTGACTCTTCTTAGCAGAAAACAACTCTTGCTCGTAGGACCAGAAACTGCATGGGATTCAACTCCGTTTAGGACTGGGAAACAAACGCTAGCTCGCCTTGCAAGAAACACACTCTGCTTTTGAGAAAACAGCACTCTTCTACTCTCCTGTGTTTCCTATAGGGCCAGAACATTGAGCTTGCTCAGAACAAAAGAACTGTGCTTCCTACACACACGGGGCATATCTAGTTCAACTCTGCTTAGGAAACTGACAAGAACAGTAGCTTCTCTTCAGTCCAATACACTGTACTTGCTGGGAACAGACGCGAGTGCTATTTGCACTGTGTATGGCAATGGGAGCGCAATAGTGACTCTTCTTAGCAGAAAACAACTCTTGCTCGTAGGACCAGAAACTGCATGGGATTCAACTCCGTTTAGGACTGGGAAACAAACGCTAGCTCGCCTTGCAAGAAACACACTCTGCTTTTGAGAAAACAGCACTCTTCTACTCTCCTGTGTTTCCTATAGGGCCAGAACAGTGAGCTTGCTCAGAACAAAAGAACTGTGCTTCCTACACACACGGGGCATATCTAGTTCAACTCTGCTTAGGAAACTGACAAGAACAGTAGCTTCTCTTCAGTCCAATACACTGTACTTGCTGGGAACAGACGCGAGTGCTATTTGCACTGTGTATGGCAATGGGAGCGCAATAGTGACTCTTCTTAGCAGAAAACAACTCTTGCTCGTAGGACCAGAAACTGCATGGGATTCAACTCCGTTTTGGACTGGGAAACAAACGCCAGCTCGCCTTGCAAGAAACACACTCTGCTTTTGAGAAAACAGCACTCTTCTACTCTCCTGTGTTTCCTATAGGGCCAGAACATTGAGCTTGCTCAGAACAAAAGAACTGTGCTTCCTACACACACGGGGCATATCTAGTTCAACTCTGCTTAGGAAACTGACAAGAACAGTAGCTTCTCTTCATTCCAATACACTGTACTTGCTGGGAACAGACGCGAGTGCTATTTGCACTGTGTATGGCAATGGGAGCGCAATAGTGACTCTTCTTAGCAGAAAACAACTCTTGCTCGTAGGACCAGAAACTGCATGGGATTCAACTCCGTTTAGGACTGGGAAACAAACGCTAGCTCGCCTTGCAAGAAACACACTCTGCTTTTGAGAAAACAGCACTCTTCTACTCTCCTGTGTTTCCTATAGGGCCAGAACATTGAGCTTGCTCAGAACAAAAGAACTGTGCTTCCTACACACACGGGGCATATCTAGTTCAACTCTGCTTAGGAAACTGACAAGAACAGTAGCTTCTCTTCAGTCCAATACACTGTACTTGCTGGGAACAGACGCGAGTGCTATTTGCACTGTGTATGGCAATGGAGCGCAAAAGTGACTCTTCTTAGCAGAAAACAACTCTTGCTAGTAGTAGGACCAGAAACTGCATGGGATTCAACTCCGTTTAGGACTGGGAAACAAACGCTAGCTCGCCTTGCAAGAAACACACTCTGCTTTTGAGAAAACAGCACTCTTCTACTCTCCTGTGTTTCCTATAGGGCCAGAACATTGAGCTTGCTCAGAACAAAAGAACTGTGCTTCCTACACACACGGGGCATATCTAGTTCAACTCTGCTTAGGAAACTGACAAGAACAGTAGCTTCTCTTCAGTCCAATACACTGTACTTGCTGGGAACAGACGCGAGTGCTATTTGCACTGTGTATGGCAATGGGAGCGCAATAGTGACTCTTCTTAGCAGAAAACAACTCTTGCTCGTAGGACCGGAAACTGCATGGGATTCAACTCCGTTTAGGACTGGGAAACAAACGCTAGCTCGCCTTGCAAGAAACACACTCTGCTTTTGAGAAAACAGCACTCTTCTACTCTCCTGTGTTTCCTATAGGGCCAGAACAGTGAGCTTGCTCAGAACAAAAGAACTGTGCTTCCTACACACACGGGGCATATCTAGTTCAACTCTGCTTAGGAAACTGACAAGAACAGTAGCTTCTCTTCAGTCCAATACACTGTACTTGCTGGGAACAGACGCTAGTGCTATTTGCACTGTGTATGGCAATGGGAGCGCAATAGTGACTCTTCTTAGCAGAAAACAACTCTTGCTCGTAGGACCAGAAACTGCATGGGATTCAACTCCGTTTAGGACTGGGAAACAAACGCTAGCTCGCCTTGCAAGAAACACACTCTGCTTTTGAGAAAACAGCACTCTTCTACTCTCCTGTGTTTCCTATAGGGCCAGAACATTGAGCTTGCTCAGAACAAAAGAACTGTGCTTCCTACACACACGGGGCATATCTAGTTCAACTCTGCTTAGGAAACTGACAAGAACAGTAGCTTCTCTTCAGTCCAATACACTGTACTTGCTGGGAACAGACGCGAGTGCTATTTGCACTGTGTATGGCAATGGGAGCGCAATAGTGACTCTTCTTAGCAGAAAACAACTCTTGCTCGTAGGACCAGAAACTGCATGGGATTCAACTCCGTTTAGGACTGGGAAACAAACGCTAGCTCGCCTTGCAAGAAACACACTCTGCTTTTGAGAAAACAGCACTCTTCTACTCTCCTGTGTTTCCTATAGGGCCAGAACAGTGAGCTTGCTCAGAACAAAAGAACTGTGCTTCCTACACACACGGGGCATATCTAGTTCAACTCTGCTTAGGAAACTGACAAGAACAGTAGCTTCTCTTCAGTCCAATACACTGTACTTGCTGGGAACAGACGCGAGTGCTATTTGCACTGTGTATGGCAATGGGAGCGCAATAGTGACTCTTCTTAGCAGAAAACAACTCTTGCTCGTAGGACCAGAAACTGCATGGGATTCAACTCCGTTTTGGACTGGGAAACAAACGCCAGCTCGCCTTGCAAGAAACACACTCTGCTTTTGAGAAAACAGCACTCTTCTACTCTCCTGTGTTTCCTATAGGGCCAGAACATTGAGCTTGCTCAGAACAAAAGAACTGTGCTTCCTACACACACGGGGCATATCTAGTTCAACTCTGCTTAGGAAACTGACAAGAACAGTAGCTTCTCTTCATTCCAATACACTGTACTTGCTGGGAACAGACGCGAGTGCTATTTGCACTGTGTATGGCAATGGGAGCGCAATAGTGACTCTTCTTAGCAGAAAACAACTCTTGCTCGTAGGACCAGAAACTGCATGGGATTCAACTCCGTTTAGGACTGGGAAACAAACGCTAGCTCGCCTTGCAAGAAACACACTCTGCTTTTGAGAAAACAGCACTCTTCTACTCTCCTGTGTTTCCTATAGGGCCAGAACATTGAGCTTGCTCAGAACAAAAGAACTGTGCTTCCTACACACACGGGGCATATCTAGTTCAACTCTGCTTAGGAAACTGACAAGAACAGTAGCTTCTCTTCAGTCCAATACACTGTACTTGCTGGGAACAGACGCGAGTGCTATTTGCACTGTGTATGGCAATGGAGCGCAAAAGTGACTCTTCTTAGCAGAAAACAACTCTTGCTAGTAGTAGGACCAGAAACTGCATGGGATTCAACTCCGTTTAGGACTGGGAAACAAACGCTAGCTCGCCTTGCAAGAAACACACTCTGCTTTTGAGAAAACAGCACTCTTCTACTCTCCTGTGTTTCCTATAGGGCCAGAACATTGAGCTTGCTCAGAACAAAAGAACTGTGCTTCCTACACACACGGGGCATATCTAGTTCAACTCTGCTTAGGAAACTGACAAGAACAGTAGCTTCTCTTCAGTCCAATACACTGTACTTGCTGGGAACAGACGCGAGTGCTATTTGCACTGTGTATGGCAATGGGAGCGCAATAGTGACTCTTCTTAGCAGAAAACAACTCTTGCTCGTAGGACCAGAAACTGCATGGGATTCAACTCCGTTTAGGACTGGGAAACAAACGCTAGCTCGCCTTGCAAGAAACACACTCTGCTTTTGAGAAAACAGCACTCTTCTACTCTCCTGTGTTTCCTATAGGGCCAGAACAGTGAGCTTGCTCAGAACAAAAGAACTGTGCTTCCTACACACACGGGGCATATCTAGTTCAACTCTGCTTAGGAAACTGACAAGAACAGTAGCTTCTCTTCAGTCCAATACACTGTACTTGCTGGGAACAGACGCGAGTGCTATTTGCACTGTGTATGGCAATGGGAGCGCAATAATAACTCTTCTTTGCAGAAAACAACTCTTGCGAGTAGGAGCAGAAACTGCATGGAGTCAACTCCGTTTAGGACTGGGAAACAAACGCTAGCTCGCCTTGCAAGAAACACACTCTGCTTTTGAGAAAACAGCACTCTTCTACTCTCCTGTGTTTCCTATAGGGCCAGAACAGTGAGCTTGCTCAGAACAAAAGAACTGTGCTTCCTACACACACGGGGCATATCTAGTTCAACTCTGCTTAGGAAACTGACAAGAACAGTAGCTTCTCTTCAGTCCAATACACTGTACTTGCTGGGAACAGACGCGAGTGCTATTTGCACTGTGTATGGCAATGGGAGCGCAATAGTGACTCTTCTTAGCAGAAAACAACTCTTGCTCGTAGGACCAGAAACTGCATGGGATTCAACTCCGTTTAGGACTGGGAAACAAACGCTAGCTCGCCTTGCAAGAAACACACTCTGCTTTTGAGAAAACAGCACTCTTCTACTCTCCTGTGTTTCCTATAGGGCCAGAACAGTGAGCTTGCTCAGAACAAAAGAACTGTGCTTCCTACACACACGGGGCATATCTAGTTCAACTCTGCTTAGGAAACTGACAAGAACAGTAGCTTCTCTTCAGTCCAATACACTGTACTTGCTGGGAACAGACGCGAGTGCTATTTGCACTGTGTATGGCAATGGGAGCGCAATAGTGACTCTTCTCAGCAGAAAACAACTCTTGCTCGTAGGACCAGAAACTGCATGGGATTCAACTCCGTTTAGAACTGGGAAACAAACGCTAGCTCGCCTTGCAAGAAACACACTCTGCTTTTGAGAAAACAGCACTCTTCTACTCTCCTGTGTTTCCTATAGGGCCAGAACATTGAGCTTGCTCAGAACAAAAGAACTGTGCTTCCTACACACACGGGGCATATCTAGTTCAACTCTGCTTAGGAAACTGACAAGAACAGTAGCTTCTCTTCAGTCCAATACACTGTACTTGCTGGGAACAGACGCGAGTGCTATTTGCACTGTGTATGGCAATGGGAGCGCAATAGTGACTCTTTTTAGCAGAAAACAACTCTTGCTCGTAGGACCAGAAACTGCATGGGATTCAACTCCGTTTAGGACTGGGAAACAAACGCTAGCTCGCCTTGCAAGAAACACACTCTGCTTTTGAGAAAACAGCACTCTTCTACTCTCCTGTGTTTCCTATAGGGCCAGAACAGTGAGCTTGCTCAGAACAAAAGAACTGTGCTTCCTACACACACGGGGCATATCTAGTTCAACTCTGCTTAGGAAACTGACAAGAACAGTAGCTTCTCTTCAGTCCAATACACTGTACTTGCTGGGAACAGACGCGAGTGCTATTTGCACTGTGTATGGCAATGGGAGCGCAATAGTGACTCTTCTTAGCAGAAAACAACTCTTGCTCGTAGGACCAGAAACTGCATGGGATTCAACTCCGTTTAGGACTGGGAAACAAACGCTAGCTCGCCTTGCAAGAAACACACTCTGCTTTTGAGAAAACAGCACTCTTCTACTCTCCTGTGTTTCCTATAGGGCCAGAACAGTGAGCTTGCTCAGAACAAAAGAACTGTGCTTCCTACACACACGGGGCATATCTAGTTCAACTCTGCTTAGGAAACTGACAAGAACAGTAGCTTCTCTTCAGTCCAATACACTGTACTTGCTGGGAACAGACGCGAGTGCTATTTGCACTGTGTATGGCAATGGGAGCGCAATAATAACTCTTCTTTGCAGAAAACAACTCTTGCGAGTAGGAGCAGAAACTGCATGGGATTCAACTCCGTTTAGGACTGGGAAACAAACGCTAGCTCGCCTTGCAAGAAACACACTCTGCTTTTGAGAAAACAGCACTCTTCTACTCTCCTGTGTTTCCTATAGGGCCAGAACAGTGAGCTTGCTCAGAACAAAAGAACTGTGCTTCCTACACACACGGGGCATATCTAGTTCAACTCTGCTTAGGAAACTGACAAGAACAGTAGCTTCTCTTCAGTCCAATACACTGTACTTGCTGGGAACAGACGCGAGTGCTATTTGCACTGTGTATGGCAATGGGAGCGCAATAGTGACTCTTCTTAGCAGAAAACAACTCTTGCGAGTAGGACCAGAAACTGCATGGGATTCAACTCCGTTTAGGACTGGGAAACAAACGCTAGCTCGCCTTGCAAGAAACACACTCTGCTTTTGAGAAAACAGCACTCTTCTACTCTCCTGTGTTTTTTATAGGGCCAGAACAGTGAGCTTGCTCAGAACAAAAGAACTGTGCTTCCTACACACACGGGTCATATCTAGTTCAACTCTGCTTAGGAAACTGACAAGAACAGTAGCATCTCTTCAGTCAAATACACTGTCCTTGCTGGGAACAGACGCGAGTGCTATTTGCACTGTGTATGGCAATGGGAGCACAATAGTGACTATTCTTAGCAGAAAACAACTCTTGCTCGTAGGACCAGAAACTGCATGGGATTCAACTCCGTTTAGGACTGGGAAACAAACGCTAGCTCGCCTTGCAAGAAACACACTCTGCTTTTGAGAAAACAGCACTCTTCTACTCTCCTGTGTTTTTTATAGGGCCAGAACAGTGAGCTTGCTCAGAACAAAAGAACTGTGCTTCCTACACACACGGGGCATATCTAGTTCAACTCTGCTTAGGAAACTGACAAGAACAGTAGCTTCTCTTCAGTCCAATACACTGTACTTGCTGGGAACAGACGCGAGTGCTATTTGCACTGTGTATGGCAATGGAGCGCAAAAGTGACTCTTCTTAGCAGAAAACAACTCTTGCTAGTAGGACCAGAAACTGCATGGGATTCAACTCCGTTTAGGACTGGGAAACAAACGCTAGCTCGCCTTGCAAGAAACACACTCTGCTTTTGAGAAAACAGCACTCTTCTACTCTCCTGTGTTTCCTATAGGGCCAGAACAGTGAGCTTGCTCAGAACAAAAGAACTGTGCTTCCTACACACACGGGGCATATCTAGTTCAACTCTGCTTAGGAAACTTACAAGAACAGTAGCTTCTCTTCAGTCCAATACACTGTACTTGCTGGGAACAGACGCGAGTGCTATTTGCACTGTGTATGGCAATGGAAGCACAATAGTGACTCTTCTTAGCAGAAAACAACTCTTGTGAGTAGGAGCAGAAACTGCATGGGATTCAACTCCGTTTAGGACTGGGAAACAAATGCTAGCTCGCCTTGCAAGAAACACACTCTGCTTTTGAGAAAACAGCACTCTTCTACTCTCCTGTGTTTCCTATAGGGCCAGAACAGTGAGCTTGCTCAGAACAAAAGAACTGTGCTTCCTACACACACGGGGCATATCTAGTTCAACTCCCCTTAGGAAACTGACAAGAACAGTAGCTTCTCTTCAGTCCAATACACTGTACTTGCTGGGAACAGACGCGAGTGCTATTTGCACTGTGTATGGCAATGGGAGCGCAATAGTGACTCTTCTTAGCAGAAAACAACTCTTGCGAGTAGGACCAGAAACTGCATGGGATTCAACTCCGTTTAGGACTGGGAAACAAACGCTAGCTCGCCTTGCAAGAAACACACTCTGCTTTTGAGAAAACAGCACTCTTCTACTCTCCTGTGTTTCCTATAGGGCCAGAACATTGAGCTTGCTCAGAACAAAAGAACTGTGCTTCCTACACACACGGGGCATATCTAGTTCAACTCTGCTTAGGAAACTGACAAGAACAGTAGCTTCTCTTCAGTCCAATACACTGTACTTGCTGGGAACAGACGCGAGTGCTATTTGCACTGTGTATGGCAATGGGAGCGCAATAGTGACTCTTCTTAGCAGAAAACAACTCTTGCGAGTAGGACCAGAAACTGCATGGGATTCAACTCCGTTTAGGACTGGGAAACAAACGCTAGCTCGCCTTGCAAGAAACACACTCTGCTTTTGAGAAAACAGCACTCTTCTACTCTCCTGTGTTTCCTATAGGGCCAGAACAGTGAGCTTGCTCAGAACAAAAGAACTGTGCTTCCTACACACACGGGGCATATCTAGTTCAACTCTGCTTAGGAAACTGACAAGAACAGTAGCTTCTCTTCAGTCCAATACACTGTACTTGCTGGGAACAGACGCGAGTGCTATTTGCACTGTGTATGGCAATGGGAGCGCAATAGTGACTCTTCTTAGCAGAAAACAACTCTTGCTCGTAGGACCAGAAACTGCATGGGATTCAACTCCGTTTTGGACTGGGAAACAAACGCTAGCTCGCCTTGCAAGAAACACACTCTGCTTTTGAGAAAACAGCACTCTTCTACTCTCCTGTGTTTCCTATAGGGCCAGAACAGTGAGCTTGCTCAGAACAAAAGAACTGTGCTTCCTACACACACGGGGCATATCTAGTTCAACTCTGCTTAGGAAACTGACAAGAACAGTAGCTTCTCTTCAGTCCAATACACTGTACTTGCTGGGAACAGACGCGAGTGCTATTTGCACTGTGTATGGCAATGGGAGCGCAATAGTGACTCTTCTTAGCAGAAAACAACTCTTGCGAGTAGGACCAGAAACTGCATGGGATTCAACTCCGTTTAGGACTGGGAAACAAACGCTAGCTCGCCTTGCAAGAAACACACTCTGCTTTTGAGAAAACAGCACTCTTCTACTCTCCTGTGTTTTTTATAGGGCCAGAACAGTGAGCTTGCTCAGAACAAAAGAACTGTGCTTCCTACACACACGGGTCATATCTAGTTCAACTCTGCTTAGGAAACTGACAAGAACAGTAGCATCTCTTCAGTCCAATACACTGTCCTTGCTGGGAACAGACGCGAGTGCTATTTGCACTGTGTATGGCAATGGGAGCACAATAGTGACTATTCTTAGCAGAAAACAACTCTTGCTCGTAGGACCAGAAACTGCATGGGATTCAACTCCGTTTAGGACTGGGAAACAAACGCTAGCTCGCCTTGCAAGAAACACACTCTGCTTTTGAGAAAACAGCACTCTTCTACTCTCCTGTGTTTTTTATAGGGCCAGAACAGTGAGCTTGCTCAGAACAAAAGAACTGTGCTTCCTACACACACGGGGCATATCTAGTTCAACTCTGCTTAGGAAACTGACAAGAACAGTAGCTTCTCTTCAGTCCAATACACTGTACTTGCTGGGAACAGACGCGAGTGCTATTTGCACTGTGTATGGCAATGGAGCGCAAAAGTGACTCTTCTTAGCAGAAAACAACTCTTGCTAGTAGGACCAGAAACTGCATGGGATTCAACTCCGTTTAGGACTGGGAAACAAACGCTAGCTCGCCTTGCAAGAAACACACTCTGCTTTTGAGAAAACAGCACTCTTCTACTCTCCTGTGTTTCCTATAGGGCCAGAACAGTGAGCTTGCTCAGAACAAAAGAACTGTGCTTCCTACACACACGGGGCATATCTAGTTCAACTCTGCTTAGGAAACTTACAAGAACAGTAGCTTCTCTTCAGTCCAATACACTGTACTTGCTGGGAACAGACGCGAGTGCTATTTGCACTGTGTATGGCAATGGAAGCACAATAGTGACTCTTCTTAGCAGAAAACAACTCTTGCGAGTAGGAGCAGAAACTGCATGGGATTCAACTCCGTTTAGGACTGGGAAACAAATGCTAGCTCGCCTTGCAAGAAACACACTCTGCTTTTGAGAAAACAGCACTCTTCTACTCTCCTGTGTTTCCTATAGGGCCAGAACAGTGAGCTTGCTCAGAACAAAAGAACTGTGCTTCCTACACACACGGGGCATATCTAGTTCAACTCCCCTTAGGAAACTGACAAGAACAGTAGCTTCTCTTCAGTCCAATACACTGTACTTGCTGGGAACAGACGCGAGTGCTATTTGCACTGTGTATGGCAATGGGAGCGCAATAGTGACTCTTCTTAGCAGAAAACAACTCTTGCGAGTAGGACCAGAAACTGCATGGGATTCAACTCCGTTTAGGACTGGGAAACAAACGCTAGCTCGCCTTGCAAGAAACACACTCTGCTTTTGAGAAAACAGCACTCTTCTACTCTCCTGTGTTTCCTATAGGGCCAGAACATTGAGCTTGCTCAGAACAAAAGAACTGTGCTTCCTACACACACGGGGCATATCTAGTTCAACTCTGCTTAGGAAACTGACAAGAACAGTAGCTTCTCTTCAGTCCAATACACTGTACTTGCTGGGAACAGACGCGAGTGCTATTTGCACTGTGTATGGCAATGGGAGCGCAATAGTGACTCTTCTTAGCAGAAAACAACTCTTGCTCGTAGGACCAGAAACTGCATGGGATTCAACTCCGTTTAGGACTGGGAAACAAACGCTAGCTCGCCTTGCAAGAAACACACTCTGCTTTTGAGAAAACAGCACTCTTCTACTCTCCTGTGTTTCCTATAGGGCCAGAACAGTGAGCTTGCTCAGAACAAAAGAACTGTGCTTCCTACACACACGGGGCATATCTAGTTCAACTCTGCTTAGGAAACTGACAAGAACAGTAGCTTCTCTTCAGTCCAATACACTGTACTTGCTGGGAACAGACGCGAGTGCTATTTGCACTGTGTATGGCAATGGGAGCGCAATAGTGACTCTTCTTAGCAGAAAACAACTCTTGCTCGTAGGACCAGAAACTGCATGGGATTCAACTCCGTTTTGGACTGGGAAACAAACGCCAGCTCGCCTTGCAAGAAACACACTCTGCTTTTGAGAAAACAGCACTCTTCTACTCTCCTGTGTTTCCTATAGGGCCAGAACATTGAGCTTGCTCAGAACAAAAGAACTGTGCTTCCTACACACACGGGGCATATCTAGTTCAACTCTGCTTAGGAAACTGACAAGAACAGTAGCTTCTCTTCAGTCCAATACACTGTACTTGCTGGGAACAGACGCGAGTGCTATTTGCACTGTGTATGGCAATGGAGCGCAAAAGTGACTCTTCTTAGCAGAAAACAACTCTTGCTCGTAGGACCAGAAACTGCATGGGATTCAACTCCGTTTAGGACTGGGAAACAAACGCTAGCTCGCCTTGCAAGAAACACACTCTGCTTTTGAGAAAACAGCACTCTTCTACTCTCCTGTGTTTCCTATAGGGCCAGAACAGTGAGCTTGCTCAGAACAAAAGAACTGTGCTTCCTACACACACGGGGCATATCTAGTTCAACTCTGCTGAGGAAACTGACAAGAACAGTAGCTTCTCTTCAGTCCAATACACTGTACTTGCTGGGAACAGACGCGAGTGCTATTTGCACTGTGTATGGCAATGGAAGCACAATAGTGACTCTTCTTAGCAGAAAACAACTCTTGCGAGTAGGAGCAGAAACTGCATGGGATTCAACTCCGTTTAGGACTGGGAAACAAATGCTAGCTCGCCTTGCAAGAAACACACTCTGCTTTTGAGAAAACAGCACTCTTCTACTCTCCTGTGTTTCCTATAGGGCCAGAACAGTGAGCTTGCTCAGAACAAAAGAACTGTGCTTCCTACACACACGGGGCATATCTAGTTCAACTCTGCTTAGGAAACTGACAAGAACAGTAGCTTCTCTTCAGTCCAATACACTGTACTTGCTGGGAACAGACGCGAGTGCTATTTGCACTGTGTATGGCAATGGGAGCGCAATAGTGACTCTTCTTAGCAGAAAACAACTCTTGCGAGTAGGACCAGAAACTGCATGGGATTCAACTCCGTTTAGGACTGGGAAACAAACGCTAGCTCGCCTTGCAAGAAACACACTCTGCTTTTGAGAAAACAGCACTCTTCTACTCTCCTGTGTTTCCTATAGGGCCAGAACAGTGAGCTTGCTCAGAACAAAAGAACTGTGCTTCCTACACACACGGGGCATATCTAGTTCAACTCTGCTTAGGAAACTGACAAGAACAGTAGCATCTCTTCAGTCCAATACACTGTACTTGCTGGGAACAGACGCGAGTGCTATTTGCACTGTGTATGGCAATGGGAGCGCAATAGTGACTCTTCTTAGCAGAAAACAACTCTTGCTCGTAGGACCACAAACTGCATGGGATTCAACTCCGTTTAGGACTGGGAAACAAACGCTAGCTCGCCTTGCAAGAAACACACTCTGCTTTTGAGAAAACAGCACTCTTCTACTCTCCTGTGTTTCCTATAGGGTCAGAACAGTGAGCTTGCTCAGAACAAAAGAACTGTGCTTCCTACACACACGGGGCATATCTAGTTCAACTCTGCCTAGGAAACTGACAAGAACAGTAGCTTCTCTTCAGTCCAATACACTGTACTTGCTGGGAACAGACGCGAGTGCTATTTGCACTGTGTATGGCAATGGGAGCACAATAGTGACTCTTCTTAGCAGAAAACAACTCTTGCTCGTAGGACCAGAAACTGCATGGGATTCAACTCCATTTAGGACTGGGAAACAAACGCCAGCTCGCCTTGCAAGAAACACACTCTGCTTTTGAGAAAACAGCACTCTTCTACTCTCCTGTGTTTCCTATAGGGCCAGAACAGTGAGCTTGCTCAGAACAAAAGAACTGTTCTTCCTACACACACGGGGCATATCTAGTTCAACTCTGCTTAGGAAACTGACAAGAACAGTAGCTTCTCTTCAGTCCAATACACTGTACTTGCTGGGAACAGACGCGAGTGCTATTTGCACTGTGTATGGCAATGGGAGCGCAATAGTGACTCTTCTTAGCAGAAAACAACTCTTGCTCGTAGGACCAGAAACTGCATGGGATTCAACTCCGTTTAGGACTGGGAAACAAACGCTAGCTCGCCTTGCAAGAAACACACTCTGCTTTTGAGAAAACAGCACTCTTCTACTCTCCTGTGTTTCCTATAGGGCCAGAACAGTGAGCTTGCTCAGAACAAAAGAACTGTGCTTCCTACACACACGGGGCATATCTAGTTCAACTCTGCTTAGGAAACTGACAAGAACAGTAGCTTCTCTTCAGTCCAATACACTGTACTTGCTGGGAACAGACGCGAGTGCTATTTGCACTGTGTATGGCAATGGGAGCGCAATAGTGACTCTTCTTAGCAGAAAACAACTCTTGCTCGTAGGACCAGAAACTGCATGGGATTCAACTCCGTTTAGGACTGGGAAACAAACGCTAGCTCGCCTTGCAAGAAACACACTCTGCTTTTGAGAAAACAGCACTCTTCTACTCTCCTGTGTTTCCTATAGGGCCAGAACATTGAGCTTGCTCAGAACAAAAGAACTGTGCTTCCTACACACACGGGGCATATCTAGTTCAACTCTGCTTAGGAAACTGACAAGAACAGTAGCTTCTCTTCAGTCCAATACACTGTACTTGCTGGGAACAGACGCGAGTGCTATTTGCACTGTGTATGGCAATGGGAGCGCAATAGTGACTCTTCTTAGCAGAAAACAACTCTTGCGAGTAGGACCAGAAACTGCATGGGATTCAACTCCGTTTAGGACTGGGAAACAAACGCTAGCTCGCCTTGCAAGAAACACACTCTGCTTTTGAGAAAACAGCACTCTTCTACTCTCCTGTGTTTCCTATAGGGCCAGAACATTGAGCTTGCTCAGAACAAAAGAACTGTGCTTCCTACACACACGGGGCATATCTAGTTCAACTCTGCTTAGGAAACTGACAAGAACAGTAGCTTCTCTTCAGTCCAATACACTGTACTTGCTGGGAACAGACGCGAGTGCTATTTGCACTGTGTATGGCAATGGGAGCGCAATAGTGACTCTTCTTAGCAGAAAACAACTCTTGCTCGTAGGACCAGAAACTGCATGGGATTCAACTCCGTTTAGGACTGGGAAACAAACGCTAGCTCGCCTTGCAAGAAACACACTCTGCTTTTGAGAAAACAGCACTCTTCTACTCTCCTGTGTTTCCTATAGGGCCAGAACAGTGAGCTTGCTCAGAACAAAAGAACTGTGCTTCCTACACACACGGGGCATATCTAGTTCAACTCTGCTTAGGAAACTGACAAGAACAGTAGCTTCTCTTCAGTCCAATACACTGTACTTGCTGGGAACAGACGCGAGTGCTATTTGCACTGTGTATGGCAATGGGAGCGCAATAGTGACTCTTCTTAGCAGAAAACAACTCTTGCTCGTAGGACCAGAAACTGCATGGGATTCAACTCCGTTTTGGACTGGGAAACAAACGCCAGCTCGCCTTGCAAGAAACACACTCTGCTTTTGAGAAAACAGCACTCTTCTACTCTCCTGTGTTTCCTATAGGGCCAGAACATTGAGCTTGCTCAGAACAAAAGAACTGTGCTTCCTACACACACGGGGCATATCTAGTTCAACTCTGCTTAGGAAACTGACAAGAACAGTAGCTTCTCTTCATTCCAATACACTGTACTTGCTGGGAACAGACGCGAGTGCTATTTGCACTGTGTATGGCAATGGGAGCGCAATAGTGACTCTTCTTAGCAGAAAACAACTCTTGCTCGTAGGACCAGAAACTGCATGGGATTCAACTCCGTTTAGGACTGGGAAACAAACGCTAGCTCGCCTTGCAAGAAACACACTCTGCTTTTGAGAAAACAGCACTCTTCTACTCTCCTGTGTTTCCTATAGGGCCAGAACATTGAGCTTGCTCAGAACAAAAGAACTGTGCTTCCTACACACACGGGGCATATCTAGTTCAACTCTGCTTAGGAAACTGACAAGAACAGTAGCTTCTCTTCAGTCCAATACACTGTACTTGCTGGGAACAGACGCGAGTGCTATTTGCACTGTGTATGGCAATGGAGCGCAAAAGTGACTCTTCTTAGCAGAAAACAACTCTTGCTAGTAGGACCAGAAACTGCATGGGATTCAACTCCGTTTAGGACTGGGAAACAAACGCTAGCTCGCCTTGCAAGAAACACACTCTGCTTTTGAGAAAACAGCACTCTTCTACTCTCCTGTGTTTCCTATAGGGCCAGAACAGTGAGCTTGCTCAGAACAAAAGAACTGTGCTTCCTACACACACGGGGCATATCTAGTTCAACTCTGCTTAGGAAACTGACAAGAACAGATGCTTCTCTTCAGTCCAATACACTGTACTTGCTGGGAACAGACGCGAGTGCTATTTGCACTGTGTATGGCAATGGGAGCGCAATAGTGACTCTTCTTAGCAGAAAACAACTCTTGCTCGTAGGACCAGAAACTGCATGGGATTCAACTCCGTTTAGGACTGGGAAACAAACGCTAGCTCGCCTTGCAAGAAACACACTCTGCTTTTGAGAAAACAGCACTCTTCTACTCTCATGTGTTTCCTATAGGGCCAGAACAGTGAGCTTGCTCAGAACAAAAGAACTGTGCTTCCTACACACACGGGGCATATCTAGTTCAACTCTGCTTAGGAAACTGACAAGAACAGTAGCTTCTCTTCAGTCCAATACACTGTACTTGCTGGGAACAGACGCGAGTGCTATTTGCACTGTGTATGGCAATGGAGCGCAAAAGTGACTCTTCTTAGCAGAAAACAACTCTTGCTAGTAGGACCAGAAACTGCATGGGATTCAACTCCGTTTAGGACTGGGAAACAAACGCTAGCTCGCCTTGCAAGAAACACACTCTGCTTTTGAGAAAACAGCACTCTTCTACTCTCCTGTGTTTCCTATAGGGCCAGAACAGTGAGCTTGCTCAGAACAAAAGAACTGTGCTTCCTACACACACGGGGCATATCTAGTTCAACTCTGCTTAGGAAACTGACAAGAACAGTAGCTTCTCTTCAGTCCAATACACTGTACTTGCTGGGAACAGACGCGAGTGCTATTTGCACTGTGTATGGCAATGGAAGCACAATAGTGACTCTTCTTAGCAGAAAACAACTCTTGCGAGTAGGAGCAGAAACTGCATGGGATTCAACTCCGTTTAGGACTGGGAAACAAATGCTAGCTCGCCTTGCAAGAAACACACTCTGCTTTTGAGAAAACAGCACTCTTCTACTCTCCTGTGTTTCCTATAGGGCCAGAACAGTGAGCTTGCTCAGAACAAAAGAACTGTGCTTCCTACACACACGGGGCATATCTAGTTCAACTCCCCTTAGGAAACTGACAAGAACAGTAGCTTCTCTTCAGTCCAATACACTGTACTTGCTGGGAACAGACGCGAGTGCTATTTGCACTGTGTATGGCAATGGGAGCGCAATAGTGACTCTTCTTAGCAGAAAACAACTCTTGCGAGTAGGACCAGAAACTGCATGGGATTCAACTCCGTTTAGGACTGGGAAACAAACGCTAGCTCGCCTTGCAAGAAACACACTCTGCTTTTGAGAAAACAGCACTCTTCTACTCTCCTGTGTTTCCTATAGGGCCAGAACATTGAGCTTGCTCAGAACAAAAGAACTGTGCTTCCTACACACACGGGGCATATCTAGTTCAACTCTGCTTAGGAAACTGACAAGAACAGTAGCTTCTCTTCAGTCCAATACACTGTACTTGCTGGGAACAGACGCGAGTGCTATTTGCACTGTGTATGGCAATGGGAGCGCAATAGTGACTCTTCTTAGCAGAAAACAACTCTTGCTCGTAGGACCAGAAACTGCATGGGATTCAACTCCGTTTAGGACTGGGAAACAAACGCTAGCTCGCCTTGCAAGAAACACACTCTGCTTTTGAGAAAACAGCACTCTTCTACTCTCCTGTGTTTCCTATAGGGCCAGAACAGTGAGCTTGCTCAGAACAAAAGAACTGTGCTTCCTACACACACGGGGCATATCTAGTTCAACTCTGCTTAGGAAACTGACAAGAACAGTAGCTTCTCTTCAGTCCAATACACTGTACTTGCTGGGAACAGACGCGAGTGCTATTTGCACTGTGTATGGCAATGGGAGCGCAATAGTGACTCTTCTTAGCAGAAAACAACTCTTGCTCGTAGGACCAGAAACTGCATGGGATTCAACTCCGTTTTGGACTGGGAAACAAACGCCAGCTCGCCTTGCAAGAAACACACTCTGCTTTTGAGAAAACAGCACTCTTCTACTCTCCTGTGTTTCCTATAGGGCCAGAACATTGAGCTTGCTCAGAACAAAAGAACTGTGCTTCCTACACACACGGGGCATATCTAGTTCAACTCTGCTTAGGAAACTGACAAGAACAGTAGCTTCTCTTCAGTCCAATACACTGTACTTGCTGGGAACAGACGCGAGTGCTATTTGCACTGTGTATGGCAATGGAGCGCAAAAGTGACTCTTCTTAGCAGAAAACAACTCTTGCTAGTAGGACCAGAAACTGCATGGGATTCAACTCCGTTTAGGACTGGGAAACAAACGCTAGCTCGCCTTGCAAGAAACACACTCTGCTTTTGAGAAAACAGCACTCTTCTACTCTCCTGTGTTTCCTATAGGGCCAGAACAGTGAGCTTGCTCAGAACAAAAGAACTGTGCTTCCTACACACACGGGGCATATCTAGTTCAACTCTGCTGAGGAAACTGACAAGAACAGTAGCTTCTCTTCAGTCCAATACACTGTACTTGCTGGGAACAGACGCGAGTGCTATTTGCACTGTGTATGGCAATGGAAGCACAATAGTGACTCTTCTTAGCAGAAAACAACTCTTGCGAGTAGGAGCAGAAACTGCATGGGATTCAACTCCGTTTAGGACTGGGAAACAAATGCTAGCTCGCCTTGCAAGAAACACACTCTGCTTTTGAGAAAACAGCACTCTTCTACTCTCATGTGTTTCCTATAGGGCCAGAACAGTGAGCTTGCTCAGAACAAAAGAACTGTGCTTCCTACACACACGGGGCATATCTAGTTCAACTCTGCTTAGGAAACTGACAAGAACAGTAGCTTCTCTTCAGTCCAATACACTGTACTTGCTGGGAACAGACGCGAGTGCTATTTGCACTGTGTATGGCAATGGGAGCGCAATAGTGACTCTTCTTAGCAGAAAACAACTCTTGCGAGTAGGACCAGAAACTGCATGGGATTCAACTCCGTTTAGGACTGGGAAACAAACGCTAGCTCGCCTTGCAAGAAACACACTCTGCTTTTGAGAAAACAGCACTCTTCTACTCTCCTGTGTTTCCTATAGGGCCAGAACAGTGAGCTTGCTCAGAACAAAAGAACTGTGCTTCCTACACACACGGGGCATATCTAGTTCAACTCTGCTTAGGAAACTGACAAGAACAGTAGCATCTCTTCAGTCCAATACACTGTACTTGCTGGGAACAGACGCGAGTGCTATTTGCACTGTGTATGGCAATGGGAGCGCAATAGTGACTCTTCTTAGCAGAAAACAACTCTTGCTCGTAGGACCACAAACTGCATGGGATTCAACTCCGTTTAGGACTGGGAAACAAACGCTAGCTCGCCTTGCAAGAAACACACTCTGCTTTTGAGAAAACAGCACTCTTCTACTCTCCTGTGTTTCCTATAGGGTCAGAACAGTGAGCTTGCTCAGAACAAAAGAACTGTGCTTCCTACACACACGGGGCATATCTAGTTCAACTCTGCCTAGGAAACTGACAAGAACAGTAGCTTCTCTTCAGTCCAATACACTGTACTTGCTGGGAACAGACGCGAGTGCTATTTGCACTGTGTATGGCAATGGGAGCACAATAGTGACTCTTCTTAGCAGAAAACAACTCTTGCTCGTAGGACCAGAAACTGCATGGGATTCAACTCCATTTAGGACTGGGAAACAAACGCCAGCTCGCCTTGCAAGAAACACACTCTGCTTTTGAGAAAACAGCACTCTTCTACTCTCCTGTGTTTCCTATAGGGCCAGAACAGTGAGCTTGCTCAGAACAAAAGAACTGTTCTTCCTACACACACGGGGCATATCTAGTTCAACTCTGCTTAGGAAACTGACAAGAACAGTAGCTTCTCTTCAGTCCAATACACTGTACTTGCTGGGAACAGACGCGAGTGCTATTTGCACTGTGTATGGCAATGGGAGCGCAATAGTGACTCTTCTTAGCAGAAAACAACTCTTGCTCGTAGGACCAGAAACTGCATGGGATTCAACTCCGTTTAGGACTGGGAAACAAACGCTAGCTCGCCTTGCAAGAAACACACTCTGCTTTTGAGAAAACAGCACTCTTCTACTCTCCTGTGTTTCCTATAGGGCCAGAACAGTGAGCTTGCTCAGAACAAAAGAACTGTGCTTCCTACACACACGGGGCATATCTAGTTCAACTCTGCTTAGGAAACTGACAAGAACAGTAGCTTCTCTTCAGTCCAATACACTGTACTTGCTGGGAACAGACGCGAGTGCTATTTGCACTGTGTATGGCAATGGGAGCGCAATAGTGACTCTTCTTAGCAGAAAACAACTCTTGCTCGTAGGACCAGAAACTGCATGGGATTCAACTCCGTTTAGGACTGGGAAACAAACGCTAGCTCGCCTTGCAAGAAACACACTCTGCTTTTGAGAAAACAGCACTCTTCTACTCTCCTGTGTTTCCTATAGGGCCAGAACATTGAGCTTGCTCAGAACAAAAGAACTGTGCTTCCTACACACACGGGGCATATCTAGTTCAACTCTGCTTAGGAAACTGACAAGAACAGTAGCTTCTCTTCAGTCCAATACACTGTACTTGCTGGGAACAGACGCGAGTGCTATTTGCACTGTGTATGGCAATGGGAGCGCAATAGTGACTCTTCTTAGCAGAAAACAACTCTTGCTCGTAGGACCAGAAACTGCATGGGATTCAACTCCGTTTAGGACTGGGAAACAAACGCTAGCTCGCCTTGCAAGAAACACACTCTGCTTTTGAGAAAACAGCACTCTTCTACTCTCCTGTGTTTCCTATAGGGCCAGAACATTGAGCTTGCTCAGAACAAAAGAACTGTGCTTCCTACACACACGGGGCATATCTAGTTCAACTCTGCTTAGGAAACTGACAAGAACAGTAGCTTCTCTTCAGTCCAATACACTGTACTTGCTGGGAACAGACGCGAGTGCTATTTGCACTGTGTATGGCAATGGGAGCGCAATAGTGACTCTTCTTAGCAGAAAACAACTCTTGCTCGTAGGACCAGAAACTGCATGGGATTCAACTCCGTTTAGGACTGGGAAACAAACGCTAGCTCGCCTTGCAAGAAACACACTCTGCTTTTGAGAAAACAGCACTCTTCTACTCTCCTGTGTTTCCTATAGGGCCAGAACAGTGAGCTTGCTCAGAACAAAAGAACTGTGCTTCCTACACACACGGGGCATATCTAGTTCAACTCTGCTTAGGAAACTGACAAGAACAGTAGCTTCTCTTCAGTCCAATACACTGTACTTGCTGGGAACAGACGCGAGTGCTATTTGCACTGTGTATGGCAATGGGAGCGCAATAGTGACTCTTCTTAGCAGAAAACAACTCTTGCTCGTAGGACCAGAAACTGCATGGGATTCAACTCCGTTTTGGACTGGGAAACAAACGCCAGCTCGCCTTGCAAGAAACACACTCTGCTTTTGAGAAAACAGCACTCTTCTACTCTCCTGTGTTTCCTATAGGGCCAGAACATTGAGCTTGCTCAGAACAAAAGAACTGTGCTTCCTACACACACGGGGCATATCTAGTTCAACTCTGCTTAGGAAACTGACAAGAACAGTAGCTTCTCTTCATTCCAATACACTGTACTTGCTGGGAACAGACGCGAGTGCTATTTGCACTGTGTATGGCAATGGGAGCGCAATAGTGACTCTTCTTAGCAGAAAACAACTCTTGCTCGTAGGACCAGAAACTGCATGGGATTCAACTCCGTTTAGGACTGGGAAACAAACGCTAGCTCGCCTTGCAAGAAACACACTCTGCTTTTGAGAAAACAGCAGTCTTCTACTCTCATGTGTTTCCTATAGGGCCAGAACAGTGAGCTTGCTCAGAACAAAAGAACTGTGCTTCCTACACACACGGGGCATATCTAGTTCAACTCTGCTTAGGAAACTGACAAGAACAGTAGCTTCTCTTCAGTCCAATACACTGTACTTGCTGGGAACAGACGCGAGTGCTATTTGCACTGTGTATGGCAATGGGAGCGCAATAGTGACTCTTCTTAGCAGAAAACAACTCTTGCTCGTAGGACCAGAAACTGCATGGGATTCAACTCCGTTTAGGACTGGGAAACAAACGCTAGCTCGCCTTGCAAGAAACACACTCTGCTTTTGAGAAAACAGCACTCTTCTACTCTCCTGTGTTTCCTATAGGGCCAGAACAGTGAGCTTGCTCAGAACAAAAGAACTGTGCTTCCTACACACACGGGGCATATCTAGTTCAACTCTGCTTAGGAAACTGACAAGAACAGTAGCTTCTCTTCAGTCCAATACACTGTACTTGCTGGGAACAGACGCGAGTGCTATTTGCACTGTGTATGGCAATGGGAGCGCAATAGTGACTCTTCTTAGCAGAAAACAACTCTTGCTCGTAGGACCAGAAACTGCATGGGATTCAACTCCGTTTAGGACTGGGAAACAAACGCTAGCTCGCCTTGCAAGAAACACACTCTGCTTTTGAGAAAACAGCACTCTTCTACTCTCCTGTGTTTCCTATAGGGCCAGAACATTGAGCTTGCTCAGAACAAAAGAACTGTGCTTCCTACACACACGGGGCATATCTAGTTCAACTCTGCTTAGGAAACTGACAAGAACAGATGCTTCTCTTCAGTCCAATACACTGTACTTGCTGGGAACAGACGCGAGTGCTATTTGCACTGTGTATGGCAATGGGAGCGCAATAGTGACTCTTCTTAGCAGAAAACAACTCTTGCTCGTAGGACCAGAAACTGCATGGGATTCAACTCCGTTTAGGACTGGGAAACAAACGCTAGCTCGCCTTGCAAGAAACACACTCTGCTTTTGAGAAAACAGCACTCTTCTACTCTCCTGTGTTTCCTATAGGGCCAGAACAGTGAGCTTGCTCAGAACAAAAGAACTGTGCTTCCTACACACACAGGGCATATCTAGTTCAACTCTGCTTAGGAAACTGACAAGAACAGTAGCTTCTCTTCAGTCCAATACACTGTACTTGCTGGGAACAGACGCGAGTGCTATTTGCACTGTGTATGGCAATGGGAGCGCAATAGTGACTCTTCTTAGCAGAAAACAACTCTTGCTCGTAGGACCAGAAACTGCTTGGGATTCAACTCCATTTAGGACTGGGAAACAAACGCTAGCTCGCCTTGCAAGAAACACACTCTGCTTTTGAGAAAACAGCACTCTTCTACTCTCCTGTGTTTCCTATAGGGCCAGAACAGTGAGCTTGCTCAGAACAAAAGAACTGTGATTCCTACACACACGGGGCATATCTAGTTCAACTCTGCTTAGGAAACTGACAAGAACAGTAGCTTCTCTTCAGTCCAATACACTGTACTTGCTGGGAACAGACGCGAGTGCTATTTGCACTGTGTATGGCAATGGGAGCGCAATAGTGACTCTTCTTAGCAGAAAACAACTCTTGCTCGTAGGACCAGAAACTGCATGGGATTCAACTCCGTTTAGGACTGGGAAACAAACGCTAGCTCGCCTTGCAAGAAACACACTCTGCTTTTGAGAAAACAGCACTCTTCTACTCTCCTGTGTTTCCTATAGGGCCAGAACAGTGAGCTTGCTCAGAACAAAAGAACTGTGCTTCCTACACACACGGGGCATATCTAGTTCAACTCTGCTTAGGAAACTGACAAGAACAGTAGCTTCTCTTCAGTCCAATACAGTGTACTTGCTGGGAACAGACGTGAGTGCTATTTGCACTGTGTATGGCAATGGGAGCGCAATAGTGACTCTTCTTAGCAGAAAACAACTCTTGCTCGTAGGACCAGAAACTGCATGGGATTCAACTCCGTTTAGGACTGGGAAACAAACGCTAGCTCGCCTTGCAAGAAACACACTCTGCTTTTGAGAAAACAGCACTCTTCTACTCTCCTGTGTTTCCTATAGGGCCAGAACAGTGAGCTTGCTCAGAACAAAAGAACTGTGCTTCCTACACACACGGGGCATATCTAGTTCAACTCTGCTTAGGAAACTGACAAGAACAGTAGCTTCTCTTCAGTCCAATACACTGTACTTGCTGGGAACAGACGCGAGTGCTATTTGCACTGTGTATGGCAATGGGAGCGCAATAGTGACTCTTCTTAGCAGAAAACAACTCTTGCTCGTAGGAGCAGAAACTGCATGGGATTCAACTCCGTTTAGGACTGGGAAACAAACGCTAGCTCGCCTTGCAAGAAACACACTCTGCTTTTGAGAAAACAGCACTCTTCTACTCTCATGTGTTTCCTATAGGGCCAGAACAGTGAGCTTGCTCAGAACAAAAGAACTGTGCTTCCTACACACACGGGGCATATCTAGTTCAACTCTGCTTAGGAAACTGACAAGAACAGTAGCTTCTCTTCAGTCCAATACACTGTACTTGCTGGGAACAGACGCGAGTGCTATTTGCACTGTGTATGGCAATGGGAGCGCAATAGTGACTCTTCTTAGCAGAAAACAACTCTTGCTCGTAGGACCAGAAACTGCATGGGATTCAACTCCGTTTAGGACTGGGAAACAAACGCTAGCTCGCCTTGCAAGAAACACATTCTGCTTTTGAGAAAACAGCACTCTTCTACTCTCCTGTGTTTCCTATAGGGCCAGAACAGTGAGCTTGCTCAGAACAAAAGAACTGTGCTTCTTACACACACGGGGCATATCTAGTTCAACTCTGCTTAGGAAACTGACAAGAACAGTAGCTTCTCTTCAGTCCAATACACTGTACTTGCTGGGAACAGACGCGAGTGCTATTTGCACTGTGTATGGCAATGGGAGCGCAATAGTGACTCTTCTTAGCAGAAAACAACTCTTGCTCGTAGGACCAGAAACTGCATGGGATTCAACTCCGTTTAGGACTGGGAAACAAACGCTAGCTCGCCTTGCAAGAAACACACTCTGCTTTTGAGAAAACAGCACTCTTCTACTCTCCTGTGTTTCCTATAGGGCCAGAACAGTGAGCTTGCTCAGAACAAAAGAACTGTGCTTCCTACACACACGGGGCATATCTAGTTCAACTCTGCTTAGGAAACTGACAAGAACAGATGCTTCTCTTCAGTCCAATACACTGTACTTGCTGGGAACAGACGCGAGTGCTATTTGCACTGTGTATGGCAATGGGAGCGCAATAGTGACTCTTCTTAGCAGAAAACAACTCTTGCTCGTAGGACCAGAAACTGCATGGGATTCAACTCCGTTTAGGACTGGGAAACAAACGCTAGCTCGCCTTGCAAGAAACACACTCTGCTTTTGAGAAAACAGCACTCTTCTACTCTCATGTGTTTCCTATAGGGCCAGAACAGTGAGCTTGCTCAGAACAAAAGAACTGTGCTTCCTACACACACGGGGCATATCTAGTTCAACTCTGCTTAGGAAACTGACAAGAACAGTAGCTTCTCTTCAGTCCAATACACTGTACTTGCTGGGAACAGACGCGAGTGCTATTTGCACTGTGTATGGCAATGGGAGCGCAATAGTGACTCTTCTTAGCAGAAAACAACTCTTACTCGTAGGACCAGAAACTGCATGGGATTCAACTCCGTTTAGGACTGGGAAACAAACGCTAGCTCGCCTTGCAAGAAACACACTCTGCTTTTGAGAAAACAGCACTCTTCTACTCTCCTGTGTTTCCTATAGGGCCAGAACAGTGAGCTTGCTCAGAACAAAAGAACTGTGCTTCCTACACACACAGGGCATATCTAGTTCAACTCTGCTTAGGAAACTGACAAGAACAGTAGCTTCTCTTCAGTCCAATACACTGTACTTGCTGGGAACAGACGCGAGTGCTATTTGCACTGTGTATGGCAATGGGAGCGCAATAGTGACTCTTCTTAGCAGAAAACAACTCTTGCTCGTAGGACCAGAAACTGCTTGGGATTCAACTCCATTTAGGACTGGGAAACAAACGCTAGCTCGCCTTGCAAGAAACACACTCTGCTTTTGAGAAAACAGCACTCTTCTACTCTCCTGTGTTTCCTATAGGGCCAGAACAGTGAGCTTGCTCAGAACAAAAGAACTGTGATTCCTACACACACGGGGCATATCTAGTTCAACTCTGCTTAGGAAACTGACAAGAACAGTAGCTTCTCTTCAGTCCAATACACTGTACTTGCTGGGAACAGACGCGAGTGCTATTTGCACTGTGTATGGCAATGGGAGCGCAATAGTGACTCTTCTTAGCAGAAAACAACTCTTGCTCGTAGGACCAGAAACTGCATGGGATTCAACTCCGTTTAGGACTGGGAAACAAACGCTAGCTTGCCTTGCAAGAAACACACTCTGCTTTTGAGAAAACAGCACTCTTCTACTCTCCTGTGTTTCCTATAGGGCCAGAACAGTGAGCTTGCTCAGAACAAAAGAACTGTGCTTCCTACACACACGGGGCATATCTAGTTCAACTCTGCTTAGGAAACTGACAAGAACAGTAGCTTCTCTTCAGTCCAATACAGTGTACTTGCTGGGAACAGACGTGAGTGCTATTTGCACTGTGTATGGCAATGGGAGCACAATAGTGACTCTTCTTAGCAGAAAACAACTCTTGCTCGTAGGACCAGAAACTGCATGGGATTCAACTCCGTTTAGGACTGGGAAACAAACGCTAGCTCGCCTTGCAAGAAACACACTCTGCTTTTGAGAAAACAGCACTCTTCTACTCTCCTGTGTTTCCTATAGGGCCAGAACAGTGAGCTTGCTCAGAACAAAAGAACTGTGCTTCCTACACACACGGGGCATATCTAGTTCAACTCTGCTTAGGAAACTGACAAGAACAGTAGCTTCTCTTCAGTCCAATACACTGTACTTGCTGGGAACAGACGCGAGTGCTATTTGCACTGTGTATGGCAATGGGAGCGCAATAGTGACTCTTCTTAGCAGAAAACAACTCTTGCTCGTAGGAGCAGAAACTGCATGGGATTCAACTCCGTTTAGGACTGGGAAACAAACGCTAGCTCGCCTTGCAAGAAACACACTCTGCTTTTGAGAAAACAGCACTCTTCTACTCTCATGTGTTTCCTATAGGGCCAGAACAGTGAGCTTGCTCAGAACAAAAGAACTGTGCTTCCTACACACACGGGGCATATCTAGTTCAACTCTGCTTAGGAAACTGACAAGAACAGTAGCTTCTCTTCAGTCCAATACACTGTACTTGCTGGGAACAGACGCGAGTGCTATTTGCACTGTGTATGGCAATGGGAGCGCAATAGTGACTCTTCTTAGCAGAAAACAACTCTTGCTCGTAGGACCAGAAACTGCATGGGATTCAACTCCGTTTAGGACTGGGAAACAAACGCTAGCTCGCCTTGCAAGAAACACACTCTGCTTTTGAGAAAACAGCACTCTTCTACTCTCCTGTGTTTCCTATAGGGCCAGAACAGTGAGCTTGCTCAGAACAAAAGAACTGTGCTTCTTACACACACGGGGCATATCTAGTTCAACTCTGCTTAGGAAACTGACAAGAACAGTAGCTTCTCTTCAGTCCAATACACTGTACTTGCTGGGAACAGACGCGAGTGCTATTTGCACTGTGTATGGCAATGGGAGCGCAATAGTGACTCTTCTTAGCAGAAAACAACTCTTGCTCGTAGGACCAGAAACTGCATGGGATTCAACTCCGTTTAGGACTGGGAAACAAACGCTAGCTCGCCTTGCAAGAAACACACTCTGCTTTTGAGAAAACAGCACTCTTCTACTCTCCTGTGTTTCCTATAGGGCCAGAACAGTGAGCTTGCTCAGAACAAAAGAACTGTGCTTCCTACACACACGGGGCATATCTAGTTCAACTCTGCTTAGGAAACTGACAAGAACAGATGCTTCTCTTCAGTCCAATACACTGTACTTGCTGGGAACAGACGCGAGTGCTATTTGCACTGTGTATGGCAATGGGAGCGCAATAGTGACTCTTCTTAGCAGAAAACAGCTCTTGCTCGTAGGACCAGAAACTGCATGGGATTCAACTCCGTTTAGGACTGGGAAACAAACGCTAGCTCGCCTTGCAAGAAACACACTCTGCTTTTGAGAAAACAGCACTCTTCTACTCTCCTGTGTTTCCTATAGGGCCAGAACAGTGAGCTTGCTCAGAACAAAAGAACTGTGCTTCCTACACACACAGGGCATATCTAGTTCAACTCTGCTTAGGAAACTGACAAGAACAGTAGCTTCTCTTCAGTCCAATACACTACTTGCTGGGAACAGACGCGAGTGCTATTTGCACTGTGTATGGCAATGGGAGCGCAATAGTGACTCTTCTTAGCAGAAAACAACTCTTGCTCGTAGGACCAGAAACTGCTTGGGATTCAACTCCATTTAGGACTGGGAAACAAACGCTAGCTCGCCTTGCAAGAAACACACTCTGCTTTTGAGAAAACAGCACTCTTCTACTCTCCTGTGTTTCCTATAGGGCCAGAACAGTGAGCTTGCTCAGAACAAAAGAACTGTTCTTCCTACACACACGGGGCATATCTAGTTCAACTCTGCTTAGGAAACTGACAAGAACAGTAGCTTCTCTTCAGTCCAATACAGTGTACTTGCTGGGAACAGACGCGAGTGCTATTTGCACTGTGTATGGCAATGGGAGCGCAATAGTGACTCTTCTTAGCAGAAAACAACTCTTGCTCGTAGGACCAGAAACTGCATGGGATTCAACTCCGTTTAGGACTGGGAAACAAACGCTAGCTCGCCTTGCAAGAAACACACTCTGCTTTTGAGAAAACAGCACTCTTCTACTCTCCTGTGTTTCCTATAGGGCCAGAACAGTGAGCTTGCTCAGAACAAAAGAACTGTGCTTCCTACACACACGGGGCATATCTAGTTCAACTCTGCTTAGGAAACTGACAAGAACAGTAGCTTCTCTTCAGTCCAATACACTGTACTTGCTGGGAACAGACGCGAGTGCTATTTGCACTGTGTATGGCAATGGGAGCGCAATAGTGACTCTTCTTAGCAGAAAACAACTCTTGCTCGTAGGACCAGAAACTGCATGGGATTCAACTCCGTTTAGGACTGGGAAACAAACGCTAGCTCGCCTTGCAAGAAACACACTCTGCTTTTGAGAAAACAGCACTCTTCTACTCTCCTGTGTTTCCTATAGGGCCAGAACATTGTGCTTGCTCAGAACAAAAGAACTGTGCTTCCTACACACACGGGGCATATCTAGTTCAACTCTGCTTAGGAAACTGACAAGAACAGTAGCTTCTCTTCAGTCCAATACACTGCACTTGCTGGGAACAGACGCGAGTGCTATTTGCACTGTGTATGGCAATGGGAGCGCAATAGTGACTCTTCTTAGCAAAAACAACTCTTGCTCGTAGGACCAGAAACTGCATGGGATTCAACTCCGTTTAGGACTGGGAAACAAACGCTAGCTCGCCTTGCAAGAAACACACTCTGCTTTTGAGAAAACAGCACTCTTCTACTCTCCTGTGTTTCCTATAGGGCCAGAACAGTGAGCTTGCTCAGAACAAAAGAACTGTGCTTCCTACACACAAGGGGCATATCTAGTTCAACTATGCTTAGGAAACTGACAAGAACAGTAGCTTCTCTTCAGTCCAATACACTGTACTTGCTGGGAACAGACGCGAGTGCTATTTGCACTGTTTATGGCAATGGGAGCGCAATAGTGACTCTTCTTAGCAAAAACAACTCTTGCTCGTAGGACCAGAAACTGCATGGGATTCAACTCCGTTTAGGACTGGGAAACAAACGCTAGCTCGCCTTGCAAGAAACACACTCTGCTTTGAGAAAACAGCACTCTTCTACTCTCCTGTGTTTCCTATAGGGCCAGAACAGTGAGCTTGCTCAGAACAAAAGAACTGTGCTTCCTACACACACGGGGCATATCTAGTTCAACTCTGCTTAGGAAACTGACAAGAACAGTAGCTTCTCTTCAGTCCAATACACTGTACTTGCTGGGAACAGACGCGAGTGCTATTTGCACTGTGTATGGCAATGGGAGCGCAATAGTGACTCTTCTTAGCAGAAAACAACTCTTGCTCGTAGGACCAGAAACTGCATGGGATTCAACTCCGTTTAGGACTGGGAAACAAACGCTAGCTCGCCTTGCAAGAAACACACTCTGCTTTTGAGAAAACAGCACTCTTCTACTCTCCTGTGTTTCCTATAGGGCCAGAACAGTGAGCTTGCTCAGAACAAAAGAACTGTGCTTCCTACACACACGAGGCATATCTAGTTCAACTCTGCTTAGGAAACTGACAAGAACAGTAGCTTCTCTTCAGTCCAATACACTGTACTTGCTGGGAACAGACGCGAGTGCTATTTGCACTGTGTATGGCAATGGGAGCGCAATAGTGACTCTTCTTAGCAGAAAACAACTCTTGCTCGTAGGACCAGAAACTGCATGGGATTCAACTCCGTTTAGGACTGGGAAACAAACGCTAGCTCGCCTTGCAAGAAACACACTCTGCTTTTGAGAAAACAGCACTCTTCTACTCTCCTGTGTTTCCTATAGGGCCAGAACAGTGAGCTTGCTCAGAACAAAAGAACTGTGCTTCCTACACACACGGGGCATATCTAGTTCAACTCTGCTTAGGAAACTGACAAGAACAGTAGCTTCTCTTCAGTCCAATACACTGTACTTGCTGGGAACAGACGCGAGTGCTATTTGCACTGTGTATGGCAATGGGAGCGCAATAGTGACTCTTCTTAGCAGAAAACAACTCTTGCTCGTAGGACCAGAAACTGCATGGGATTCAACTCCGTTTTGGACTGGGAAACAAACGCCAGCTCGCCTTGCAAGAAACACACTCTGCTTTTGAGAAAACAGCACTCTTCTACTCTCCTGTGTTTCCTATAGGGCCAGAACATTGAGCTTGCTCAGAACAAAAGAACTGTGCTTCCTACACACACGGGGCATATCTAGTTCAACTCTGCTTAGGAAACTGACAAGAACAGTAGCTTCTCTTCAGTCCAATACACTGTACTTGCTGGGAACAGACGCGAGTGCTATTTGCACTGTGTATGGCAATGGAGCGCAAAAGTGACTCTTCTTAGCAGAAAACAACTTTTGCTAGTAGGACCAGAAACTGCATGGGATTCAACTCCGTTTAGGACTGGGAAACAAACGCTAGCTCGCCTTGCAAGAAACACACTCTGCTTTTGAGAAAACAGCACTCTTCTACTCTCCTGTGTTTCCTATAGGGCCAGAACAGTGAGCTTGCTCAGAACAAAAGAACTGTGCTTCCTACACACACGGGGCATATCTAGTTCAACTCTGCTGAGGAAACTGACAAGAACAGTAGCTTCTCTTCAGTCCAATACACTGTACTTGCTGGGAACAGACGCGAGTGCTATTTGCACTGTGTATGGCAATGGAAGCACAATAGTGACTCTTCTTAGCAGAAAACAACTCTTGCGAGTAGGAGCAGAAACTGCATGGGATTCAACTCCGTTTAGGACTGGGAAACAAATGCTAGCTCGCCTTGCAAGAAACACACTCTGCTTTTGAGAAAACAGCACTCTTCTACTCTCCTGTGTTTCCTATAGGGCCAGAACAGTGAGCTTGCTCAGAACAAAAGAACTGTGCTTCCTACACACACGGGGCATATCTAGTTCAACTCTGCTTAGGAAACTGACAAGAACAGTAGCTTCTCTTCAGTCCAATACACTGTACTTGCTGGGAACAGACGCGAGTGCTATTTGCACTGTGTATGGCAATGGGAGCGCAATAGTGACTCTTCTTAGCAGAAAACAACTCTTGCGAGTAGGACCAGAAACTGCATGGGATTCAACTCCGTTTAGGACTGGGAAACAAACGCTAGCTCGCCTTGCAAGAAACACACTCTGCTTTTGAGAAAACAGCACTCTTCTACTCTCCTGTGTTTCCTATAGGGCCAGAACAGTGAGCTTGCTCAGAACAAAAGAACTGTGCTTCCTACACACACGGGGCATATCTAGTTCAACTCTGCTTAGGAAACTGACAAGAACAGTAGCATCTCTTCAGTCCAATACACTGTACTTGCTGGGAACAGACGCGAGTGCTATTTGCACTGTGTATGGCAATGGGAGCGCAATAGTGACTCTTCTTAGCAGAAAACAACTCTTGCTCGTAGGACCACAAACTGCATGGGATTCAACTCCGTTTAGGACTGGGAAACAAACGCTAGCTCGCCTTGCAAGAAACACACTCTGCTTTTGAGAAAACAGCACTCTTCTACTCTCCTGTGTTTCCTATAGGGTCAGAACAGTGAGCTTGCTCAGAACAAAAGAACTGTGCTTCCTACACACACGGGGCATATCTAGTTCAACTCTGCCTAGGAAACTGACAAGAACAGTAGCTTCTCTTCAGTCCAATACACTGTACTTGCTGGGAACAGACGCGAGTGCTATTTGCACTGTGTATGGCAATGGGAGCGCAATAGTGACTCTTCTTAGCAGAAAACAACTCTTGCTCGTAGGACCAGAAACTGCATGGGATTCAACTCCGTTTTGGACTGGGAAACAAACGCCAGCTCGCCTTGCAAGAAACACACTCTGCTTTTGAGAAAACAGCACTCTTCTACTCTCCTGTGTTTCCTATAGGGCCAGAACAGTGAGCTTGCTCAGAACAAAAGAACTGTGCTTCCTACACACACGGGGCATATCTAGTTCAACTCTGCTTAGGAAACTGACAAGAACAGTAGCTTCTCTTCAGTCCAATACACTGTACTTGCTGGGAACAGACGCGAGTGCTATTTGCACTGTGTATGGCAATGGAGCGCAAAAGTGACTCTTCTTAGCAGAAAACAACTCTTGCTAGTAGGACCAGAAACTGCATGGGATTCAACTCCGTTTAGGACTGGGAAACAAACGCTAGCTCGCCTTGCAAGAAACACACTCTGCTTTTGAGAAAACAGCACTCTTCTACTCTCCTGTGTTTCCTATAGGGCCAGAACAGTGAGCTTGCTCAGAACAAAAGAACTGTGCTTCCTACACACACGGGGCATATCTAGTTCAACTCTGCTGAGGAAACTGACAAGAACAGTAGCTTCTCTTCAGTCCAATACACTGTACTTGCTGGGAACAGACGCGAGTGCTATTTGCACTGTGTATGGCAATGGAAGCACAATAGTGACTCTTCTTAGCAGAAAACAACTCTTGCGAGTAGGAGCAGAAACTGCATGGGATTCAACTCCGTTTAGGACTGGGAAACAAATGCTAGCTCGCCTTGCAAGAAACACACTCTGCTTTTGAGAAAACAGCACTCTTCTACTCTCCTGTGTTTCCTATAGGGCCAGAACAGTGAGCTTGCTCAGAACAAAAGAACTGTGCTTCCTACACACACGGGGCATATCTAGTTCAACTCTGCTTAGGAAACTGACAAGAACAGTAGCTTCTCTTCAGTCCAATACACTGTACTTGCTGGGAACAGACGCGAGTGCTATTTGCACTGTGTATGGCAATGGGAGCGCAATAGTGACTCTTCTTAGCAGAAAACAACTCTTGCGAGTAGGACCAGAAACTGCATGGGATTCAACTCCGTTTAGGACTGGGAAACAAACGCTAGCTCGCCTTGCAAGAAACACACTCTGCTTTTGAGAAAACAGCACTCTTCTACTCTCCTGTGTTTCCTATAGGGCCAGAACAGTGAGCTTGCTCAGAACAAAAGAACTGTGCTTCCTACACACACGGGGCATATCTAGTTCAACTCTGCTTAGGAAACTGACAAGAACAGTAGCATCTCTTCAGTCCAATACACTGTACTTGCTGGGAACAGACGCGAGTGCTATTTGCACTGTGTATGGCAATGGGAGCGCAATAGTGACTCTTCTTAGCAGAAAACAACTCTTGCTCGTAGGACCACAAACTGCATGGGATTCAACTCCGTTTAGGACTGGGAAACAAACGCTAGCTCGCCTTGCAAGAAACACACTCTGCTTTTGAGAAAACAGCACTCTTCTACTCTCCTGTGTTTCCTATAGGGTCAGAACAGTGAGCTTGCTCAGAACAAAAGAACTGTGCTTCCTACACACACGGGGCATATCTAGTTCAACTCTGCCTAGGAAACTGACAAGAACAGTAGCTTCTCTTCAGTCCAATACACTGTACTTGCTGGGAACAGACGCGAGTGCTATTTGCACTGTGTATGGCAATGGGAGCGCAATAGTGACTCTTCTTAGCAGAAAACAACTCTTGCTCGTAGGACCAGAAACTGCATGGGATTCAACTCCGTTTTGGACTGGGAAACAAACGCCAGCTCGCCTTGCAAGAAACACACTCTGCTTTTGAGAAAACAGCACTCTTCTACTCTCCTGTGTTTCCTATAGGGCCAGAACAGTGAGCTTGCTCAGAACAAAAGAACTGTGCTTCCTACACACACGGGGCATATCTAGTTCAACTCTGCTTAGGAAACTGACAAGAACAGTAGCTTCTCTTCAGTCCAATACACTGTACTTGCTGGGAACAGACGCGAGTGCTATTTGCACTGTGTATGGCAATGGAGCGCAAAAGTGACTCTTCTTAGCAGAAAACAACTCTTGCTAGTAGGACCAGAAACTGCATGGGATTCAACTCCGTTTAGGACTGGGAAACAAACGCTAGCTCGCCTTGCAAGAAACACACTCTGCTTTTGAGAAAACAGCACTCTTCTACTCTCCTGTGTTTCCTATAGGGCCAGAACAGTGAGCTTGCTCAGAACAAAAGAACTGTGCTTCCTACACACACGGGGCATATCTAGTTCAACTCTGCTGAGGAAACTGACAAGAACAGTAGCTTCTCTTCAGTCCAATACACTGTACTTGCTGGGAACAGACGCGAGTGCTATTTGCACTGTGTATGGCAATGGAAGCACAATAGTGACTCTTCTTAGCAGAAAACAACTCTTGCGAGTAGGAGCAGAAACTGCATGGGATTCAACTCCGTTTAGGACTGGGAAACAAATGCTAGCTCGCCTTGCAAGAAACACACTCTGCTTTTGAGAAAACAGCACTCTTCTACTCTCCTGTGTTTCCTATAGGGCCAGAACAGTGAGCTTGCTCAGAACAAAAGAACTGTGCTTCCTACACACACGGGGCATATCTAGTTCAACTCTGCTTAGGAAACTGACAAGAACAGTAGCTTCTCTTCAGTCCAATACACTGTACTTGCTGGGAACAGACGCGAGTGCTATTTGCACTGTGTATGGCAATGGGAGCGCAATAGTGACTCTTCTTAGCAGAAAACAACTCTTGCGAGTAGGACCAGAAACTGCATGGGATTCAACTCCGTTTAGGACTGGGAAACAAACGCTAGCTCGCCTTGCAAGAAACACACTCTGCTTTTGAGAAAACAGCACTCTTCTACTCTCCTGTGTTTCCTATAGGGCCAGAACAGTGAGCTTGCTCAGAACAAAAGAACTGTGCTTCCTACACACACGGGGCATATCTAGTTCAACTCTGCTTAGGAAACTGACAAGAACAGTAGCATCTCTTCAGTCCAATACACTGTACTTGCTGGGAACAGACGCGAGTGCTATTTGCACTGTGTATGGCAATGGGAGCGCAATAGTGACTCTTCTTAGCAGAAAACAACTCTTGCTCGTAGGACCACAAACTGCATGGGATTCAACTCCGTTTAGGACTGGGAAACAAACGCTAGCTCGCCTTGCAAGAAACACACTCTGCTTTTGAGAAAACAGCACTCTTCTACTCTCCTGTGTTTCCTATAGGGTCAGAACAGTGAGCTTGCTCAGAACAAAAGAACTGTGCTTCCTACACACACGGGGCATATCTAGTTCAACTCTGCCTAGGAAACTGACAAGAACAGTAGCTTCTCTTCAGTCCAATACACTGTACTTGCTGGGAACAGACGCGAGTGCTATTTGCACTGTGTATGGCAATGGGAGCACAATAGTGACTCTTCTTAGCAGAAAACAACTCTTGCTCGTAGGACCAGAAACTGCATGGGATTCAACTCCATTTAGGACTGGGAAACAAACGCCAGCTCGCCTTGCAAGAAACACACTCTGCTTTTGAGAAAACAGCACTCTTCTACTCTCCTGTGTTTCCTATAGGGCCAGAACAGTGAGCTTGCTCAGAACAAAAGAACTGTTCTTCCTACACACACGGGGCATATCTAGTTCAACTCTGCTTAGGAAACTGACAAGAACAGTAGCTTCTCTTCAGTCCAATACACTGTACTTGCTGGGAACAGACGCGAGTGCTATTTGCACTGTGTATGGCAATGGGAGCGCAATAGTGACTCTTCTTAGCAGAAAACAACTCTTGCTCGTAGGACCAGAAACTGCATGGGATTCAACTCCGTTTAGGACTGGGAAACAAACGCTAGCTCGCCTTGCAAGAAACACACTCTGCTTTTGAGAAAACAGCACTCTTCTACTCTCCTGTGTTTCCTATAGGGCCAGAACAGTGAGCTTGCTCAGAACAAAAGAACTGTGCTTCCTACACACACGGGGCATATCTAGTTCAACTCTGCTTAGGAAACTGACAAGAACAGTAGCTTCTCTTCAGTCCAATACACTGTACTTGCTGGGAACAGACGCGAGTGCTATTTGCACTGTGTATGGCAATGGGAGCGCAATAGTGACTCTTCTTAGCAGAAAACAACTCTTGCTCGTAGGACCAGAAACTGCATGGGATTCAACTCCGTTTAGGACTGGGAAACAAACGCTAGCTCGCCTTGCAAGAAACACACTCTGCTTTTGAGAAAACAGCACTCTTCTACTCTCCTGTGTTTCCTATAGGGCCAGAACATTGAGCTTGCTCAGAACAAAAGAACTGTGCTTCCTACACACACGGGGCATATCTAGTTCAACTCTGCTTAGGAAACTGACAAGAACAGTAGCTTCTCTTCAGTCCAATACACTGTACTTGCTGGGAACAGACGCGAGTGCTATTTGCACTGTGTATGGCAATGGGAGCGCAATAGTGACTCTTCTTAGCAGAAAACAACTCTTGCGAGTAGGACCAGAAACTGCATGGGATTCAACTCCGTTTAGGACTGGGAAACAAACGCTAGCTCGCCTTGCAAGAAACACACTCTGCTTTTGAGAAAACAGCACTCTTCTACTCTCCTGTGTTTCCTATAGGGCCAGAACAGTGAGCTTGCTCAGAACAAAAGAACTGTGCTTCCTACACACACGGGGCATATCTAGTTCAACTCCCCTTAGGAAACTGACAAGAACAGTAGCTTCTCTTCAGTCCAATACACTGTACTTGCTGGGAACAGACGCGAGTGCTATTTGCACTGTGTATGGCAATGGGAGCGCAATAGTGACTCTTCTTAGCAGAAAACAACTCTTGCTCGTAGGACCAGAAACTGCATGGGATTCAACTCCGTTTAGGACTGGGAAACAAACGCTAGCTCGCCTTGCAAGAAACACACTCTGCTTTTGAGAAAACAGCACTCTTCTACTCTCCTGTGTTTCCTATAGGGCCAGAACAGTGAGCTTGCTCAGAACAAAAGAACTGTGCTTCCTACACACACGGGGCATATCTAGTTCAACTCTGCTTAGGAAACTGACAAGAACAGTAGCTTCTCTTCAGTCCAATACACTGTACTTGCTGGGAACAGACGCGAGTGCTATTTGCACTGTGTATGGCAATGGGAGCGCAATAGTGACTCTTCTTAGCAGAAAACAACTCTTGCTCGTAGGACCAGAAACTGCATGGGATTCAACTCCGTTTTGGACTGGGAAACAAACGCCAGCTCGCCTTGCAAGAAACACACTCTGCTTTTGAGAAAACAGCACTCTTCTACTCTCCTGTGTTTCCTATAGGGCCAGAACATTGAGCTTGCTCAGAACAAAAGAACTGTGCTTCCTACACACACGGGGCATATCTAGTTCAACTCTGCTTAGGAAACTGACAAGAACAGTAGCTTCTCTTCATTCCAATACACTGTACTTGCTGGGAACAGACGCGAGTGCTATTTGCACTGTGTATGGCAATGGGAGCGCAATAGTGACTCTTCTTAGCAGAAAACAACTCTTGCGAGTAGGACCAGAAACTGCATGGGATTCAACTCCGTTTAGGACTGGGAAACAAACGCTAGCTCGCCTTGCAAGAAACACACTCTGCTTTTGAGAAAACAGCACTCTTCTACTCTCCTGTGTTTCCTATAGGGCCAGAACATTGAGCTTGCTCAGAACAAAAGAACTGTGCTTCCTACACACACGGGGCATATCTAGTTCAACTCTGCTTAGGAAACTGACAAGAACAGTAGCTTCTCTTCAGTCCAATACACTGTACTTGCTGGGAACAGACGCGAGTGCTATTTGCACTGTGTATGGCAATGGAGCGCAAAAGTGACTCTTCTTAGCAGAAAACAACTCTTGCTAGTAGGACCAGAAACTGCATGGGATTCAACTCCGTTTAGGACTGGGAAACAAACGCTAGCTCGCCTTGCAAGAAACACACTCTGCTTTTGAGAAAACAGCACTCTTCTACTCTCCTGTGTTTCCTATAGGGCCAGAACAGTGAGCTTGCTCAGAACAAAAGAACTGTGCTTCCTACACACACGGGGCATATCTAGTTCAACTCTGCTTAGGAAACTGACAAGAACAGTAGCTTCTCTTCAGTCCAATACACTGTACTTGCTGGGAACAGACGCGAGTGCTATTTGCACTGTGTATGGCAATGGGAGCGCAATAGTGACTCTTCTTAGCAGAAAACAACTCTTGCTCGTAGGACCAGAAACTGCATGGGATTCAACTCCGTTTAGGACTGGGAAGCAAACGCTAGCTCGCCTTGCAAGAAACACACTCTGCTTTTGAGAAAACAGCACTCTTCTACTCTCCTGTGTTTCCTATAGGGCCAGAACAGTGAGCTTGCTCAGAACAAAAGAACTGTGCTTCCTACACACACGGGGCATATCTAGTTCAACTCTGCTTAGGAAACTGACAAGAACAGTAGCTTCTCTTCAGTCCAATACACTGTACTTTCTTGGGACAGACGCCAGTGCTATTTGCACTGTGTATGGCAATGGGAGCGCAATAATAACTCTTCTTTGCAGAACACAACTCTTGCGAGTAGGAGCAGAAACTGCATGGGATTCAACTCCGTTTAGGACTGGGAAACAAACGCTAGCTCGCCTTGCAAGAAACACACTCTGCTTTTGAGAAAACAGCACTCTTCTACTCTCCTGTGTTTTATATAGGGCCAGAACAGTGAGCTTGCTCAGAACAAAAGAACTGTGCTTCCTACACACACGGGGCATATCTAGTTCAACTCTGCTTAGGAAACTGACAAGAACAGTAGCTTCTCTTCAGTCCAATACACTGTACTTGCTGGGAACAGACGCGAGTGCTATTTGCACTGTGTATGGCAATGGGAGCGCAATAATAACTCTTCTTTGCAGAAAACAACTCTTGCGAGTAGGAGCAGAAACTGCATGGAGTCAACTCCGTTTAGGACTGGGAAACAAACGCTAGCTCGCCTTGCAAGAAACACACTCTGCTTTTGAGAAAACAGCACTCTTCTACTCTCCTGTGTTTCCTATAGGGCCAGAACAGTGAGCTTGCTCAGAACAAAAGAACTGTGCTTCCTACACACACGGGGCATATCTAGTTCAACTCTGCTTAGGAAACTGACAAGAACAGTAGCTTCTCTTCAGTCCAATACACTGTACTTGCTGGGAACAGACGCGAGTGCTATTTGCACTGTGTATGGCAATGGGAGCGCAATAGTGACTCTTCTTAGCAGAAAACAACTCTTGCTCGTAGGACCAGAAACTGCATGGGATTCAACTCCGTTTAGGACTGGGAAACAAACGCTAGCTCGCCTTGCAAGAAACACACTCTGCTTTTGAGAAAACAGCACTCTTCTACTCTCCTGTGTTTCCTATAGGGCCAGAACAGTGAGCTTGCTCAGAACAAAAGAACTGTGCTTCCTACACACACGGGGCATATCTAGTTCAACTCTGCTTAGGAAACTGACAAGAACAGTAGCTTCTCTTCAGTCCAATACACTGTACTTGCTGGGAACAGACGCGAGTGCTATTTGCACTGTGTATGGCAATGGGAGCGCAATAGTGACTCTTCTCAGCAGAAAACAACTCTTGCTCGTAGGACCAGAAACTGCATGGGATTCAACTCCGTTTAGAACTGGGAAACAAACGCTAGCTCGCCTTGCAAGAAACACACTCTGCTTTTGAGAAAACAGCACTCTTCTACTCTCCTGTGTTTCCTATAGGGCCAGAACATTGAGCTTGCTCAGAACAAAAGAACTGTGCTTCCTACACACACGGGGCATATCTAGTTCAACTCTGCTTAGGAAACTGACAAGAACAGTAGCTTCTCTTCAGTCCAATACACTGTACTTGCTGGGAACAGACGCGAGTGCTATTTGCACTGTGTATGGCAATGGGAGCGCAATAGTGACTCTTTTTAGCAGAAAACAACTCTTGCTCGTAGGACCAGAAACTGCATGGGATTCAACTCCGTTTAGGACTGGGAAACAAACGCTAGCTCGCCTTGCAAGAAACACACTCTGCTTTTGAGAAAACAGCACTCTTCTACTCTCCTGTGTTTCCTATAGGGCCAGAACAGTGAGCTTGCTCAGAACAAAAGAACTGTGCTTCCTACACACACGGGGCATATCTAGTTCAACTCTGCTTAGGAAACTGACCAGAACAGTAGCTTCTCTTCAGTCCAATACACTGTACTTGCTGGGAACAGACGCGAGTGCTATTTGCACTGTGTATGGCAATGGGAGCGCAATAGTGACTCTTCTTAGCAGAAAACAACTCTTGCTCGTAGGACCAGAAACTGCATGGGATTCAACTCCGTTTAGGACTGGGAAACAAACGCTAGCTCGCCTTGCAAGAAACACACTCTGCTTTTGAGAAAACAGCACTCTTCTACTCTCCTGTGTTTCCTATAGGGCCAGAACAGTGAGCTTGCTCAGAACAAAAGAACTGTGCTTCCTACACACACGGGGCATATCTAGTTCAACTCTGCTTAGGAAACTGACAAGAACAGTAGCTTCTCTTCAGTCCAATACACTGTACTTGCTGGGAACAGACGCGAGTGCTATTTGCACTGTGTATGGCAATGGGAGCGCAATAATAACTCTTCTTTGCAGAAAACAACTCTTGCGAGTAGGAGCAGAAACTGCATGGGATTCAACTCCGTTTAGGACTGGGAAACAAACGCTAGCTCGCCTTGCAAGAAACACACTCTGCTTTTGAGAAAACAGCACTCTTCTACTCTCCTGTGTTTCCTATAGGGCCAGAACAGTGAGCTTGCTCAGAACAAAAGAACTGTGCTTCCTACACACACGGGGCATATCTAGTTCAACTCTGCTTAGGAAACTGACAAGAACAGTAGCTTCTCTTCAGTCCAATACACTGTACTTGCTGGGAACAGACGCGAGTGCTATTTGCACTGTGTATGGCAATGGGAGCGCAATAGTGACTCTTCTTAGCAGAAAACAACTCTTGCGAGTAGGACCAGAAACTGCATGGGATTCAACTCCGTTTAGGACTGGGAAACAAACGCTAGCTCGCCTTGCAAGAAACACACTCTGCTTTTGAGAAAACAGCACTCTTCTACTCTCCTGTGTTTTTTATAGGGCCAGAACAGTGAGCTTGCTCAGAACAAAAGAACTGTGCTTCCTACACACACGGGGCATATCTAGTTCAACTCTGCTTAGGAAACTGACAAGAACAGTAGCATCTCTTCAGTCCAATACACTGTCCTTGCTGGGAACAGACGCGAGTGCTATTTGCACTGTGTATGGCAATGGGAGCACAATAGTGACTATTCTTAGCAGAAAACAACTCTTGCTCGTAGGACCAGAAACTGCATGGGATTCAACTCCGTTTAGGACTGGGAAACAAACGCTAGCTCGCCTTGCAAGAAACACACTCTGCTTTTGAGAAAACAGCACTCTTCTACTCTCCTGTGTTTTTTGTAGGGCCAGAACAGTGAGCTTGCTCAGAACAAAAGAACTGTGCTTCCTACACACACGGGGCATATCTAGTTCAACTATGCTTAGGAAACTGACAAGAACAGTAGCTTCTCTTCAGTCCAATACACTGTACTTGCTGGGAACAGACGCGAGTGCTATTTGCACTGTGTATGGCAATGGGAGCGCAATAATAACTCTTCTTTGCAGAAAACAACTCTTGCGAGTAGGAGCAGAAACTGCATGGGATTCAACTCCGTTTAGGACTGGGAAACAAACGCTAGCTCGCCTTGCAAGAAACACACTCTGCTTTTGAGAAAACAGCACTCTTCTACTCTCCTGTGTTTCCTATAGGGCCAGAACAGTGAGCTTGCTCAGAACAAAAGAACTGTGCTTCCTACACACACGGGGCATATCTAGTTCAACTCTGCTTAGGAAACTGACAAGAACAGTAGCTTCTCTTCAGTCCAATACACTGTACTTGCTGGGAACAGACGCGAGTGCTATTTGCACTGTGTATGGCAATGGGAGCGCAATAGTGACTCTTCTTAGCAGAAAACAACTCTTGCGAGTAGGACCAGAAACTGCATGGGATTCAACTCCGTTTAGGACTGGGAAACAAACGCTAGCTCGCCTTGCAAGAAACACACTCTGCTTTTGAGAAAACAGCACTCTTCTACTCTCCTGTGTTTTTTATAGGGCCAGAACAGTGAGCTTGCTCAGAACAAAAGAACTGTGCTTCCTACACACACGGGGCATATCTAGTTCAACTCTGCTTAGGAAACTGACAAGAACAGTAGCATCTCTTCAGTCCAATACACTGTCCTTGCTGGGAACAGACGCGAGTGCTATTTGCACTGTGTATGGCAATGGGAGCACAATAGTGACTATTCTTAGCAGAAAACAACTCTTGCTCGTAGGACCAGAAACTGCATGGGATTCAACTCCGTTTAGGACTGGGAAACAAACGCTAGCTCGCCTTGCAAGAAACACACTCTGCTTTTGAGAAAACAGCACTCTTCTACTCTCCTGTGTTTTTTGTAGGGCCAGAACAGTGAGCTTGCTCAGAACAAAAGAACTGTGCTTCCTACACACACGGGGCATATCTAGTTCAACTCTGCTTAGGAAACTGACAAGAACAGTAGCTTCTCTTCAGTCCAATACACTGTACTTGCTGGGAACAGACGCGAGTGCTATTTGCACTGTGTATGGCAATGGAGCGCAAAAGTGACTCTTCTTAGCAGAAAACAACTCTTGCTAGTAGGACCAGAAACTGCATGGGATTCAACTCCGTTTAGGACTGGGAAACAAACGCTAGCTCGCCTTGCAAGAAACACACTCTGCTTTTGAGAAAACAGCACTCTTCTACTCTCCTGTGTTTCCTATAGGGCCAGAACAGTGAGCTTGCTCAGAACAAAAGAACTGTGCTTCCTACACACACGGGGCATATCTAGTTCAACTCTGCTTAGGAAACTGACAAGAACAGTAGCTTCTCTTCAGTCCAATACACTGTACTTGCTGGGAACAGACGCGAGTGCTATTTGCACTGTGTATGGCAATGGAAGCACAATAGTGACTCTTCTTAGCAGAAAACAACTCTTGCGAGTAGGAGCAGAAACTGCATGGGATTCAACTCCGTTTAGGACTGGGAAACAAATGCTAGCTCGCCTTGCAAGAAACACACTCTGCTTTTGAGAAAACAGCACTCTTCTACTCTCCTGTGTTTCCTATAGGGCCAGAACAGTGAGCTTGCTCAGAACAAAAGAACTGTGCTTCCTACACACACGGGGCATATCTAGTTCAACTCCCCTTAGGAAACTGACAAGAACAGTAGCTTCTCTTCAGTCCAATACACTGTACTTGCTGGGAACAGACGCGAGTGCTATTTGCACTGTGTATGGCAATGGGAGCGCAATAGTGACTCTTCTTAGCAGAAAACAACTCTTGCGAGTAGGACCAGAAACTGCATGGGATTCAACTCCGTTTAGGACTGGGAAACAAACGCTAGCTCGCCTTGCAAGAAACACACTCTGCTTTTGAGAAAACAGCACTCTTCTACTCTCCTGTGTTTCCTATAGGGCCAGAACATTGAGCTTGCTCAGAACAAAAGAACTGTGCTTCCTACACACACGGGGCATATCTAGTTCAACTCTGCTTAGGAAACTGACAAGAACAGTAGCTTCTCTTCAGTCCAATACACTGTACTTGCTGGGAACAGACGCGAGTGCTATTTGCACTGTGTATGGCAATGGGAGCGCAATAGTGACTCTTCTTAGCAGAAAACAACTCTTGCTCGTAGGACCAGAAACTGCATGGGATTCAACTCCGTTTAGGACTGGGAAACAAACGCTAGCTCGCCTTGCAAGAAACACACTCTGCTTTTGAGAAAACAGCACTCTTCTACTCTCCTGTGTTTCCTATAGGGCCAGAACAGTGAGCTTGCTCAGAACAAAAGAACTGTGCTTCCTACACACACGGGGCATATCTAGTTCAACTCTGCTTAGGAAACTGACAAGAACAGTAGCTTCTCTTCAGTCCAATACACTGTACTTGCTGGGAACAGACGCGAGTGCTATTTGCACTGTGTATGGCAATGGGAGCGCAATAGTGACTCTTCTTAGCAGAAAACAACTCTTGCTCGTAGGACCAGAAACTGCATGGGATTCAACTCCGTTTTGGACTGGGAAACAAACGCCAGCTCGCCTTGCAAGAAACACACTCTGCTTTTGAGAAAACAGCACTCTTCTACTCTCCTGTGTTTCCTATAGGGCCAGAACATTGAGCTTGCTCAGAACAAAAGAACTGTGCTTCCTACACACACGGGGCATATCTAGTTCAACTCTGCTTAGGAAACTGACAAGAACAGTAGCTTCTCTTCAGTCCAATACACTGTACTTGCTGGGAACAGACGCGAGTGCTATTTGCACTGTGTATGGCAATGGAGCGCAAAAGTGACTCTTCTTAGCAGAAAACAACTCTTGCTAGTAGGACCAGAAACTGCATGGGATTCAACTCCGTTTAGGACTGGGAAACAAACGCTAGCTCGCCTTGCAAGAAACACACTCTGCTTTTGAGAAAACAGCACTCTTCTACTCTCCTGTGTTTCCTATAGGGCCAGAACAGTGAGCTTGCTCAGAACAAAAGAACTGTGCTTCCTACACACACGGGGCATATCTAGTTCAACTCTGCTGAGGAAACTGACAAGAACAGTAGCTTCTCTTCAGTCCAATACACTGTACTTGCTGGGAACAGACGCGAGTGCTATTTGCACTGTGTATGGCAATGGGAGCACAATAGTGACTCTTCTTAGCAGAAAACAACTCTTGCTCGTAGGACCAGAAACTGCATGGGATTCAACTCCATTTAGGACTGGGAAACAAACGCCAGCTCGCCTTGCAAGAAACACACTCTGCTTTTGAGAAAACAGCACTCTTCTACTCTCCTGTGTTTCCTATAGGGCCAGAACAGTGAGCTTGCTCAGAACAAAAGAACTGTTCTTCCTACACACACGGGGCATATCTAGTTCAACTCTGCTTAGGAAACTGACAAGAACAGTAGCTTCTCTTCAGTCCAATACACTGTACTTGCTGGGAACAGACGCGAGTGCTATTTGCACTGTGTATGGCAATGGGAGCGCAATAGTGACTCTTCTTAGCAGAAAACAACTCTTGCGAGTAGGACCAGAAACTGCATGGGATTCAACTCCGTTTAGGACTGGGAAACAAACGCTAGCTCGCCTTGCAAGAAACACACTCTGCTTTTGAGAAAACAGCACTCTTCTACTCTCCTGTGTTTCCTATAGGGCCAGAACAGTGAGCTTGCTCAGAACAAAAGAACTGTGCTTCCTACACACACGGGGCATATCTAGTTCAACTCTGCCTAGGAAACTGACAAGAACAGTAGCTTCTCTTCAGTCCAATACACTGTACTTGCTGGGAACAGACGCGAGTGCTATTTGCACTGTGTATGGCAATGGGAGCGCAATAGTGACTCTTCTTAGCAGAAAACAACTCTTGCTCGTAGGACCAGAAACTGCATGGGATTCAACTCCGTTTAGGACTGGGAAACAAACGCTAGCTCGCCTTGCAAGAAACACACTCTGCTTTTGAGAAAACAGCACTCTTCTACTATCCTGTGTTTCCTATAGGGCCAGAACATTGAGCTTGCTCAGAACAAAAGAACTGTGCTTCCTACACACACGGGGCATATCTAGTTCAACTCTGCTTAGGAAACTGACAAGAACAGTAGCTTCTCTTCAGTCCAATACACTGTACTTGCTGGGAACAGACGCGAGTGCTATTTGCACTGTGTATGGCAATGGGAGCGCAATAGTGACTCTTCTTAGCAGAAAACAACTCTTGCTCGTAGGACCAGAAACTGCATGGGATTCAACTCCGTTTAGGACTGGGAAACAAACGCTAGCTCGCCTTGCAAGAAACACACTCTGCTTTTGAGAAAACAGCACTCTTCTACTCTCCTGTGTTTCCTATAGGGCCAGAACAGTGAGCTTGCTCAGAACAAAAGAACTGTGCTTCCTACACACACGGGGCATATCTAGTTCAACTCTGCTTAGGAAACTGACAAGAACAGTAGCTTCTCTTCAGTCCAATACACTGTACTTGCTGGGAACAGACGCGAGTGCTATTTGCACTGTGTATGGCAATGGGAGCGCAATAGTGACTCTTCTTAGCAGAAAACAACTCTTGCTCGTAGGACCAGAAACTGCATGGGATTCAACTCCGTTTTGGACTGGGAAACAAACGCCAGCTCGCCTTGCAAGAAACACACTCTGCTTTTGAGAAAACAGCACTCTTCTACTCTCCTGTGTTTCCTATAGGGCCAGAACATTGAGCTTGCTCAGAACAAAAGAACTGTGCTTCCTACACACACGGGGCATATCTAGTTCAACTCTGCTTAGGAAACTGACAAGAACAGTAGCTTCTCTTCATTCCAATACACTGTACTTGCTGGGAACAGACGCGAGTGCTATTTGCACTGTGTATGGCAATGGGAGCGCAATAGTGACTCTTCTTAGCAGAAAACAACTCTTGCTCGTAGGACCAGAAACTGCATGGGATTCAACTCCGTTTAGGACTGGGAAACAAACGCTAGCTCGCCTTGCAAGAAACACACTCTGCTTTTGAGAAAACAGCACTCTTCTACTCTCCTGTGTTTCCTATAGGGCCAGAACATTGAGCTTGCTCAGAACAAAAGAACTGTGCTTCCTACACACACGGGGCATATCTAGTTCAACTCTGCTTAGGAAACTGACAAGAACAGTAGCTTCTCTTCAGTCCAATACACTGTACTTGCTGGGAACAGACGCGAGTGCTATTTGCACTGTGTATGGCAATGGAGCGCAAAAGTGACTCTTCTTAGCAGAAAACAACTCTTGCTAGTAGGACCAGAAACTGCATGGGATTCAACTCCGTTTAGGACTGGGAAACAAACGCTAGCTCGCCTTGCAAGAAACACACTCTGCTTTTGAGAAAACAGCACTTTTCTACTCTCCTGTGTTTCCTATAGGGCCAGAACAGTGAGCTTGCTCAGAACAAAAGAACTGTGCTTCCTACACACACGGGGCATATCTAGTTCAACTCTGCTTAGGAAACTGACAAGAACAGTAGCTTCTCTTCAGTCCAATACACTGTACTTGCTGGGAACAGACGCGAGTGCTATTTGCACTGTGTATGGCAATGGGAGCACAATAGTGACTCTTCTTAGCAGAAAACAACTCTTGCGAGTAGGAGCAGAAACTGCATGGGATTCAACTCCGTTTAGGACTGGGAAACAAACGCTAGCTCGCCTTGCAAGAAACACACTCTGCTTTTGAGAAAACAGCACTCTTCTACTCTCCTGTGTTTCCTATAGGGCCAGAACAGTGAGCTTGCTCAGAACAAAAGAACTGTGCTTCCTACACACACGGGGCATATCTAGTTCAACTCTGCTTAGGAAACTGACAAGAACAGATGCTTCTCTTCAGTCCAATACACTGTACTTGCTGGGAACAGACGCGAGTGCTATTTGCACTGTGTATGGCAATGGGAGCGCAATAGTGACTCTTCTTAGCAGAAAACAACTCTTGCGAGTAGGACCAGAAACTGCATGGGATTCAACTCCGTTTAGGACTGGGAAACAAACGCTAGCTCGCCTTGCAAGAAACACACTCTGCTTTTGAGAAAACAGCACTCTTCTACTCTCCTGTGTTTCCTATAGGGCCAGAACATTGAGCTTGCTCAGAACAAAAGAACTGTGCTTCCTACACACACGGGGCATATCTAGTTCAACTCTGCTTAGGAAACTGACAAGAACAGTAGCTTCTCTTCAGTCCAATACACTGTACTTGCTGGGAACAGACGCGAGTGCTATTTGCACTGTGTATGGCAATGGGAGCGCAATAGTGACTCTTCTTAGCAGAAAACAACTCTTGCTCGTAGGACCAGAAACTGCATGGGATTCAACTCCGTTTAGGACTGGGAAACAAACGCTAGCTCGCCTTGCAAGAAACACACTCTGCTTTTGAGAAAACAGCACTCTTCTACTCTCCTGTGTTTCCTATAGGGCCAGAACAGTGAGCTTGCTCAGAACAAAAGAACTGTGCTTCCTACACACACGGGGCATATCTAGTTCAACTCTGCTTAGGAAACTGACAAGAACAGTAGCTTCTCTTCAGTCCAATACACTGTACTTGCTGGGAACAGACGCGAGTGCTATTTGCACTGTGTATGGCAATGGGAGCGCAATAGTGACTCTTCTTAGCAGAAAACAACTCTTGCTCGTAGGACCAGAAATTGCATGGGATTCAACTCCGTTTAGGACTGGGAAACAAACGCTAGCTTGCCTTGCAAGAAACACACTCTGCTTTTGAGAAAACAGCACTCTTCTACTCTCCTGTGTTTCCTATAGGGCCAGAACATTGAGCTTGCTCAGAACAAAAGAACTGTGCTTCCTACACACACGGGGCATATCTAGTTCAACTCTGCTTAGGAAACTGACAAGAACAGTAGCTTCTCTTCAGTCCAATACACTGTACTTGCTGGGAAGAGACGCGAGTGCTATTTGCACTGTGTATGGCAATGGGAGCGCAATAGTGACTCTTCTTAGCAAAAACAACTCTTGCTCGTAGGACCAGAAACTGCATGGGATTCAACTCCGTTTAGGACTGGGAAACAAACGCTAGCTCGCCTTGCAAGAAACACACTCTGCTTTTGAGAAAACAGCACTCTTCTACTCTCCTGTGTTTCCTATAGGGCCAGAACAGTGAGCTTGCTCAGAACAAAAGAACTGTGCTTCCTACACACAAGGGGCATATCTAGTTCAACTATGCTTAGGAAACTGACAAGAACAGTAGCTTCTCTTCAGTCCAATACACTGTACTTGCTGGGAACAGACGCGAGTGCTATTTGCACTGTGTATGGCAATGGGAGCGCAATAGTGACTCTTCTTAGCAAAAACAACTCTTGCTCGTAGGACCAGAAACTGCATGGGATTCAACTCCGTTTAGGACAGGGAAACAAACGCTAGCTCGCCTTGCAAGAAACACACTCTGCTTTGAGAAATCAGCACTCTTCTACTCTCCTGTGTTTCCTATAGGGCCAGAACAGTGAGCTTGCTCAGAACAAAAGAACTGTGCTTCCTACACACACGGGGCATATCTAGTTCAACTATGCTTAGGAAACTGACAAGAACAGTAGCTTCTTTTCAGTCCAATACACTGTACTTGCTGGGAACAGACGCGAGTGCTATTTGCACTGTGTATGGCAATGGGAGCGCAATAGTGACTCTTCTTAGCAGAAAACAACTCTTGCTCGTAGGACCAGAAACTGCATGGGATTCAACTCCGTTTAGGACTGGGAAACATACGCTAGCTTGCCTTGCAAGAAACACACTCTGCTTTTGAGAAAACAGCACTCTTCTATTCTCCTGTGTTTCCTATAAGGCCAGAACATTGAGCTTGCTCAGAACAAAAGAACTGTGCTTCCTACACACACGGGGCATATCTAGTTCAACTCTGCTTAGGAAACTGACAAGAACAGTAGCTTCTCTTCAGTCCAATACACTGTACTTGCTGGGAAGAGACGCGAGTGCTATTTGCACTGGGTATGGCAATGGGAGCGCAATAGTGACTCTTCTTAGCAGAAAACAACTCTTGCTCATAGGACCAGAAACTACATGGGATTCAACTCCGTTTAGGACTGGGAAACAAACGCTAGCTCGCCTTGCAAGAAACACACTCTGCTTTTGAGAAAACAGCACTCTTCTACTCTCCTGTGTTTCCTATAGGGCCAGAACAGTGATCTTGCTCAGAACAAAAGAACTGTGCTTCCTACACACACGGGGCATATCTAGTTCAACTCTGATTAGGAAACTGACAAGAACAGTAGCTTCTCTTCAGTCCAATACACTGTACTTGCTGGGAACAGACGCGAGTGCTATTTGCACTGTGTATGGCAATGGGAGAGCAATAGTGACTCTTCTTAGCAGAAAACAACTCTTGCTCGTAGGACCAGAAACTGCATGGGATTCAACTCCGTTTAGGACTGGGAAACAAACGCTAGCTCGCCTTGCAAGAAACACACTCTGCTTTTGAGAAAACAGCACTCTTCTACTCTCCTGTGTTTCCTATAGGGCCAGAACAGTGAGCTTGCTCAGAACAAAAGAACTGTGCTTCCTACACACACGGGGCATATCTAGTTCAACTCTGCTTAGGAAACTGACAAGAACAGTAGCTTCTCTTCAGTCCAATACACTGTACTTGCTGGGAACAGACGCGAGTGCTATTTGCACTGTGTATGGCAATGGGAGCGCAATAGTAACTCTTCTTAGCAGAAAACAACTCTTGCTCGTAGGACCAGAAACTGCATGGGATTCAACTCCGTTTAGGACTGGGAAACAAACGCTAGCTCGCCTTGCAAGAAACACACTCTGCTTTTGAGAAAACAGCACTCTTCTACTCTCCTGTGTTTTCTATAGGGCCAGAACAGTGAGCTTGCTCAGAACAAAAGAACTGTGCTTCCTACACACACGGGGCATATCTAGTTCAACTCTGCTTAGGAAACTGACAAGAACAGTAGCTTCTCTTCAGTCCAATACACTGTACTTGCTGGGAACAGACGCGAGTGCTATTTGCACTGTGTATGGCAATGGGAGCGCAATAGTGACTCTTCTTAGCAGAAAACAACTCTTGCTCGTAGGACCAGAAACTGCATGGGATTCAACTCCGTTTAGGACTGGGAAACAAACGCTAGCTCGCCTTGCAAGAAACACACTCTGCTTTTGAGAAAACAGCACTCTTCTACTCTCCTGTGTTTCCTATAGGGCCAGAACAGTGAGCTTGCTCAGAACAAAAGAACTGTGCTTCCTACACACACGGGGCATATCTAGTTCAACTCTGCTTAGGAAACTGACAAGAACAGTAGCTTCTCTTCAGTCCAATACACTGTACTTGCTGGGAACAAACGCGAGTGCTATTTGCACTGTGTATGGCAATGGGAGCGCAATAGTGACTCTTCTTAGCAGAAAACAACTCTTGCTCGTAGGACCAGAAACTGCATGGGATTCAACTCCGTTTAGGACTGGGAAACAAACGCTAGCTCGCCTTGCAAGAAACACACTCTGCTTTTGAGAAAACAGCACTCTTCTACTCTCCTGTGTTTCCTATAGGGCCAGAACATTGTGCTTGCTCAGAACAAAAGAACTGTGCTTCCTACACACACGGGGCATATCTAGTTCAACTCTGCTTAGGAAACTGACAAGAACAGTAGCTTCTCTTCAGTCCAATACACTGTACTTGCTGGGAACAGACGCGAGTGCTATTTGCACTGTGTATGGCAATGGGAGCGCAATAGTGACTCTTCTTAGCAAAAACAACTCTTGCTCGTAGGACCAGAAACTGCATGGGATTCAACTCCGTTTAGGACTGGGAAACAAACGCTAGCTTGCCTTGCAAGAAACACACTCTGCTTTTGAGAAAACAGCACTCTTCTACTCTCCTGTGTTTCCTATAGGGCCAGAACAGTGAGCTTGCTCAGAACAAAAGAACTGTGCTTCCTACACACACGGGGCATATCTAGTTCAACTCTGCTTAGGAAACTGACAAGAACAGTAGCTTCTCTTCAGTCCAATACACTGTACTTGCTTGGAACAGACGCGAGTGCTATTTGCACTGTGTATGGCAATGGGAGCGCAATAGTGACTCTTCTTAGCAGAAAACAACTCTTGCTCGTAGGACCAGAAATTGCATGGGATTCAACTCCGTTTAGGACTGGGAAACAAACGCTAGCTTGCCTTGCAAGAAACACACTCTGCTTTTGAGAAAACAGCACTCTTCTACTCTCCTGTGTTTCCTATAGGGCCAGAACATTGAGCTTGCTCAGAACAAAAGAACTGTGCTTCCTACACACACGGGGCATATCTAGTTCAACTCTGCTTAGGAAACTGACAAGAACAGTAGCTTCTCTTCAGTCCAATACACTGTACTTGCTGGGAAGAGACGCGAGTGCTATTTGCACTGTGTATGGCAATGGGAGCGCAATAGTGACTCTTAGCAAAAACAACTCTTGCTCGTAGGACCAGAAACTGCATGGGATTCAACTCCGTTTAGGACTGGGAAACAAACGCTAGCTCGCCTTGCAAGAAACACACTCTGCTTTTGAGAAAACAGCACTCTTCTACTCTCCTGTGTTTCCTATAGGGCCAGAACAGTGAGCTTGCTCAGAACAAAAGAACTGTGCTTCCTACACACAAGGGGCATATCTAGTTCAACTATGCTTAGGAAACTGACAAGAACAGTAGCTTCTCTTCAGTCCAATACACTGTACTTGCTGGGAACAGACGCGAGTGCTATTTGCACTGTGTATGGCAATGGGAGCGCAATAGTGACTCTTCTTAGCAAAAACAACTCTTGCTCGTAGGACCAGAAACTGCATGGGATTCAACTCCGTTTAGGACTGGGAAACAAACGCTAGCTCGCCTTGCAAGAAACACACTCTGCTTTGAGAAAACAGCACTCTTCTACTCTCCTGTGTTTCCTATAGGGCCAGAACAGTGAGCTTGCTCAGAACAAAAGAACTGTGCTTCCTACACACACGGGGCATATCTAGTTCAACTATGCTTAGGAAACTGACAAGAACAGTAGCTTCTCTTCAGTCCAATACACTGTACTTGCTGGGAACAGACGCGAGTGCTATTTGCACTGTGTATGGCAATGGGAGCGCAATAGTGACTCTTCTTAGCAGAAAACAACTCTTGCTCGTAGGACCAGAAACTGCATGGGATTCAACTCCGTTTAGGACTGGGAAACAAACGCTAGCTTGCCTTGCAAGAAACACACTCTGCTTTTGAGAAAACAGCACTCTTCTATTCTCCTGTGTTTCCTATAAGGCCAGAACATTGAGCTTGCTCAGAACAAAAGAACTGTGCTTCCTACACACACGGGGCATATCTAGTTCAACTCTGCTTAGGAAACTGACAAGAACAGTAGCTTCTCTTCAGTCGAATACACTGTACTTGCTGGGAACAGACGCGAGTGCTATTTGCACTGTGTATGGCAATGGGAGCGCAATAGTGACTCTTCTTAGCAGAAAACAACTCTTGCTCGTAGGACCAGAAACTGCATGGGATTCAACTCCGTTTAGGACTGGGAAACAAACGCTAGCTCGCCTTGCAAGAAACACACTCTGCTTTTGAGAAAACAGCACTCTTCTACTCTCCTGTGTTTCCTATAGGGCCAGAACAGTGAGCTTGCTCAGAACAAAAGAACTGTGCTTCCTACACACACGGGGCATATCTAGTTCAACTCTGCTTAGGAAACTGACAAGAACAGTAGCTTCTCTTCAGTCCAATACACTGTACTTGCTGGGAACAGACGCGAGTGCTATTTGCACTGTGTATGGCAATGGGAGCGCAATAGTGACTCTTCTTAGCAGAAAACAACTCTTGCTCGTAGGACCAGAAACTGCATGGGATTCAACTCCGTTTAGGACTGGGAAACAAACGCTAGCTCGCCTTGCAAGAAACACACTCTGCTTTTGAGAAAACAGCACTCTTCTACTCTCCTGTGTTTCCTATAGGGCCAGAACAGTGAGCTTGCTCAGAACAAAAGAACTGTGCTTCCTACACACACGGGGCATATCTAGTTCAACTCTGCTTAGGAAACTGACAAGAACAGTAGCTTCTCTTCAGTCCAATACACTGTACTTGCTGGGAACAGACGCGAGTGCTATTTGCACTGTGTATGGCAATGGGAGCGCAATAGTGACTCTTCTTAGCAGAAAACAACTCTTGCTCGTAGGACCAGAAACTGCATGGGATTCAACTCCGTTTAGGACTGGGAAACAAACGCTAGCTCGCCTTGCAAGAAACACACTCTGCTGTTGAGAAAACAGCACTCTTCTACTCTCCTGTGTTTCCTATAGGGCCAGAACAGTGAGCTTGCTCAGAACAAAAGAACTGTGCTTCCTACACACACGGGGCATATCTAGTTCAACTCTGCTTAGGAAACTGACAAGAACAGTAGCTTCTCTTCAGTCCAATACACTGTACTTGCTGGGAACAGACGCGAGTGCTATTTGCACTGTGTATGGCAATGGGAGCGCAATAGTAACTCTTCTTAGCAGAAAACAACTCTTGCTCGTAGGACCAGAAACTGCATGGGATTCAACTCCGTTTAGGACTGGGAAACAAACGCTAGCTCGCCTTGCAAGAAACACACTCTGCTTTTGAGAAAACAGCACTCTTCTACTCTCCTGTGTTTTCTATAGGGCCAGAACAGTGAGCTTGCTCAGAACAAAAGAACTGTGCTTCCTACACACACGGGGCATATCTAGTTCAACTCTGCTTAGGAAACTGACAAGAACAGTAGCTTCTCTTCAGTCCAATACACTGTACTTGCTGGGAACAGACGCGAGTGCTATTTGCACTGTGTATGGCAATGGGAGCGCAATAGTGACTCTTCTTAGCAGAAAACAACTCTTGCTCGTAGGACCAGAAACTGCATGGGATTCAACTCCGTTTAGGACTGGGAAACAAACGCTAGCTCGCCTTGCAAGAAACACACTCTGCTTTTGAGAAAACAGCACTCTTCTACTCTCCTGTGTTTCCTATAGGGCCAGAACAGTGAGCTTGCTCAGAACAAAAGAACTGTGCTTCCTACACACACGGGGCATATCTAGTTCAACTCTGCTTAGGAAACTGACAAGAACAGTAGCTTCTCTTCAGTCCAATACACTGTACTTGCTGGGAACAAACGCGAGTGCTATTTGCACTGTGTATGGCAATGGGAGCGCAATAGTGACTCTTCTTAGCAGAAAACAACTCTTGCTCGTAGGACCAGAAACTGCATGGGATTCAACTCCGTTTAGGACTGGGAAACAAACGCTAGCTCGCCTTGCAAGAAACACACTCTGCTTTTGAGAAAACAGCACTCTTCTACTCTCCTGTGTTTCCTATAGGGCCAGAACATTGTGCTTGCTCAGAACAAAAGAACTGTGCTTCCTACACACACGGGGCATATCTAGTTCAACTCTGCTTAGGAAACTGACAAGAACAGTAGCTTCTCTTCAGTCCAATACACTGTACTTGCTGGGAACAGACGCGAGTGCTATTTGCACTGTGTATGGCAATGGGAGCGCAATAGTGACTCTTCTTAGCAAAAACAACTCTTGCTCGTAGGACCAGAAACTGCATGGGATTCAACTCCGTTTAGGACTGGGAAACAAACGCTAGCTTGCCTTGCAAGAAACACACTCTGCTTTTGAGAAAACAGCACTCTTCTACTCTCCTGTGTTTCCTATAGGGCCAGAACAGTGAGCTTGCTCAGAACAAAAGAACTGTGCTTCCTACACACACGGGGCATATCTAGTTCAACTCTGCTTAGGAAACTGACAAGAACAGTAGCTTCTCTTCAGTCCAATACACTGTACTTGCTTGGAACAGACGCGAGTGCTATTTGCACTGTGTATGGCAATGGGAGCGCAATAGTGACTCTTCTTAGCAGAAAACAACTCTTGCTCGTAGGACCAGAAATTGCATGGGATTCAACTCCGTTTAGGACTGGGAAACAAACGCTAGCTTGCCTTGCAAGAAACACACTCTGCTTTTGAGAAAACAGCACTCTTCTACTCTCCTGTGTTTCCTATAGGGCCAGAACATTGAGCTTGCTCAGAACAAAAGAACTGTGCTTCCTACACACACGGGGCATATCTAGTTCAACTCTGCTTAGGAAACTGACAAGAACAGTAGCTTCTCTTCAGTCCAATACACTGTACTTGCTGGGAAGAGACGCGAGTGCTATTTGCACTGTGTATGGCAATGGGAGCGCAATAGTGACTCTTCTTAGCAAAAACAACTCTTGCTCGTAGGACCAGAAACTGCATGGGATTCAACTCCGTTTAGGACTGGGAAACAAACGCTAGCTCGCCTTGCAAGAAACACACTCTGCTTTTGAGAAAACAGCACTCTTCTACTCTCCTGTGTTTCCTATAGGGCCAGAACAGTGAGCTTGCTCAGAACAAAAGAACTGTGCTTCCTACACACAAGGGGCATATCTAGTTCAACTATGCTTAGGAAACTGACAAGAACAGTAGCTTCTCTTCAGTCCAATACACTGTACTTGCTGGGAACAGACGCGAGTGCTATTTGCACTGTGTATGGCAATGGGAGCGCAATAGTGACTCTTCTTAGCAAAAACAACTCTTGCTCGTAGGACCAGAAACTGCATGGGATTCAACTCCGTTTAGGACTGGGAAACAAACGCTAGCTCGCCTTGCAAGAAACACACTCTGCTTTGAGAAAACAGCACTCTTCTACTCTCCTGTGTTTCCTATAGGGCCAGAACAGTGAGCTTGCTCAGAACAAAAGAACTGTGCTTCCTACACACACGGGGCATATCTAGTTCAACTATGCTTAGGAAACTGACAAGAACAGTAGCTTCTCTTCAGTCCAATACACTGTACTTGCTGGGAACAGACGCGAGTGCTATTTGCACTGTGTATGGCAATGGGAGCGCAATAGTGACTCTTCTTAGCAGAAAACAACTCTTGCTCGTAGGACCAGAAACTGCATGGGATTCAACTCCGTTTAGGACTGGGAAACAAACGCTAGCTTGCCTTGCAAGAAACACACTCTGCTTTTGAGAAAACAGCACTCTTCTATTCTCCTGTGTTTCCTATAAGGCCAGAACATTGAGCTTGCTCAGAACAAAAGAACTGTGCTTCCTACACACACGGGGCATATCTAGTTCAACTCTGCTTAGGAAACTGACAAGAACAGTAGCTTCTCTTCAGTCGAATACACTGTACTTGCTGGGAACAGACGCGAGTGCTATTTGCACTGTGTATGGCAATGGGAGCGCAATAGTGACTCTTCTTAGCAGAAAACAACTCTTGCTCGTAGGACCAGAAACTGCATGGGATTCAACTCCGTTTAGGACTGGGAAACAAACGCTAGCTCGCCTTGCAAGAAACACACTCTGCTTTTGAGAAAACAGCACTCTTCTACTCTCCTGTGTTTCCTATAGGGCCAGAACAGTGAGCTTGCTCAGAACAAAAGAACTGTGCTTCCTACACACACGGGGCATATCTAGTTCAACTCTGCTTAGGAAACTGACAAGAACAGTAGCTTCTCTTCAGTCCAATACACTGTACTTGCTGGGAACAGACGCGAGTGCTATTTGCACTGTGTATGGCAATGGGAGCGCAATAGTGACTCTTCTTAGCAGAAAACAACTCTTGCTCGTAGGACCAGAAACTGCATGGGATTCAACTCCGTTTAGGACTGGGAAACAAACGCTAGCTCGCCTTGCAAGAAACACACTCTGCTTTTGAGAAAACAGCACTCTTCTACTCTCCTGTGTTTCCTATAGGGCCAGAACAGTGAGCTTGCTCAGAACAAAAGAACTGTGCTTCCTACACACACGGGGCATATCTAGTTCAACTCTGCTTAGGAAACTGACAAGAACAGTAGCTTCTCTTCAGTCCAATACACTGTACTTGCTGGGAACAGACGCGAGTTCTATTTGCACTGTGTATGGCAATGGGAGCGCAATAGTAACTCTTCTAAGCAGAAAACAACTCTTGCTCGTAGGACCAGAAACTGCATGGGATTCAACTCCGTTTAGGACTGGGAAACAAACGCTAGCTCGCCTTGCAAGAAACACACTCTGCTTTGAGAAAACAGCACTCTTCTACTCTCCTGTGTTTCCTATAGGGCCAGAACAGTGAGCTTGCTCAGAACAAAAGAACTGTGCTTCCTACACACACGGGGCATATCTAGTTCAACTATGCTTAGGAAACTGACAAGAACAGTAGCTTCTCTTCAGTCCAATACACTGTACTTGCTGGGAACAGACGCGAGTGCTATTTGCACTGTGTATGGCAATGGGAGCGCAATAGTGACTCTTCTTAGCAGAAAACAACTCTTGCTCGTAGGACCAGAAACTGCATGGGATTCAACTCCGTTTAGGACTGGGAAACATACGCTAGCTTGCCTTGCAAGAAACACACTCTGCTTTTGAGAAAACAGCACTCTTCTATTCTCCTGTGTTTCCTATAAGGCCAGAACATTGAGCTTGCTCAGAACAAAAGAACTGTGCTTCCTACACACACGGGGCATATCTAGTTCAACTCTGCTTAGGAAACTGACAAGAACAGTAGCTTCTCTTCAGTCCAATACACTGTACTTGCTGGGAAGAGACGCGAGTGCTATTTGCACTGGGTATGGCAATGGGAGCGCAATAGTGACTCTTCTTAGCAAAAACAACTCTTGCTCGTAGGACCAGAAACTGCATGGGATTCAACTCCGTTTAGGACTGGGAAACAAACGCTAGCTTGCCTTGCAAGAAACACACTCTGCTTTTGAGAAAACAGCACTCTTCTACTCTCCTGTGTTTCCTATAGGGCCAGAACAGTGAGCTTGCTCAGAACAAAAGAACTGTGCTTCCTACACACACGGGGCATATCTAGTTCAACTCTGCTTAGGAAACTGACAAGAACAGTAGCTTCTCTTCAGTCCAATACACTGTACTTGCTTGGAACAGACGCGAGTGCTATTTGCACTGTGTATGGCAATGGGAGCGCAATAGTGACTCTTCTTAGCAGAAAACAACTCTTGCTCGTAGGACCAGAAATTGCATGGGATTCAACTCCGTTTAGGACTGGGAAACAAACGCTAGCTTGCCTTGCAAGAAACACACTCTGCTTTTGAGAAAACAGCACTCTTCTACTCTCCTGTGTTTCCTATAGGGCCAGAACATTGAGCTTGCTCAGAACAAAAGAACTGTGCTTCCTACACACACGGGGCATATCTAGTTCAACTCTGCTTAGGAAACTGACAAGAACAGTAGCTTCTCTTCAGTCCAATACACTGTACTTGCTGGGAACAGACGCGAGTGCTATTTGCACTGTGTATGGCAATGGGAGCGCAATAGTGACTCTTCTTAGCAGAAAACAACTCTTGCTCGTAGGACCAGAAACTGCATGGGATTCAACTCCGTTTAGGACTGGGAAACAAACGCTAGCTCGCCTTGCAAGAAACACACTCTGCTTTTGAGAAAACAGCACTCTTCTACTCTCCTGTGTTTCCTATAGGGCCAGAACAGTGAGCTTGCTCAGAACAAAAGAACTGTGCTTCCTACACACAAGGGGCATATCTAGTTCAACTATGCTTAGGAAACTGACAAGAACAGTAGCTTCTCTTCAGTCCAATACACTGTACTTGCTGGGAACAGACGCGAGTGCTATTTGCACTGTGTATGGCAATGGGAGCGCAATAGTGACTCTTCTTAGCAAAAACAACTCTTGCTCGTAGGACCAGAAACTGCATGGGATTCAACTCCGTTTAGGACTGGGAAACAAACGCTAGCTCGCCTTGCAAGAAACACACTCTGCTTTGAGAAAACAGCACTCTTCTACTCTCCTGTGTTTCCTATAGGGCCAGAACAGTGAGCTTGCTCAGAACAAAAGAACTGTGCTCCCTACACACACGGGGCATATCTAGTTCAACTATGCTTAGGAAACTGACAAGAACAGTAGCTTCTCTTCAGTCCAATACACTGTACTTGCTGGGAACAGACGCGAGTGCTATTTGCACTGTGTATGGCAATGGGAGCGCAATAGTGACTCTTCTTAGCAGAAAACAACTCTTGCTCGTAGGACCAGAAACTGCATGGGATTCAACTCCGTTTAGGACTGGGAAACAAACGCTAGCTTGCCTTGCAAGAAACACACTCTGCTTTTGAGAAAACAGCACTCTTCTATTCTCCTGTGTTTCCTATAAGGCCAGAACATTGAGCTTGCTCAGAACAAAAGAACTGTGCTTCCTACACACACGGGGCATATCTAGTTCAACTCTGCTTAGGAAACTGACAAGAACAGTAGCTTCTCTTCAGTCCAATACACTGTACTTGCTGGGAACAGACGCGAGTGCTATTTGCACTGTGTATGGCAATGGGAGCGCAATAGTAACTCTTCTTAGCAGAAAACAACTCTTGCTCGTAGGACCAGAAACTGCATGGGATTCAACTCCGTTTAGGACTGGGAAACAAACGCTAGCTCGCCTTGCAAGAAACACACTCTGCTTTTGAGAAAACAGCACTCTTCTACTCTCCTGTGTTTTCTATAGGGCCAGAACAGTGAGCTTGCTCAGAACAAAAGAACTGTGCTTCCTACACACACGGGGCATATCTAGTTCAACTCTGCTTAGGAAACTGACAAGAACAGTAGCTTCTCTTCAGTCCAATACACTGTACTTGCTGGGAACAGACGCGAGTGCTATTTGCACTGTGTATGGCAATGGGAGCGCAATAGTGACTCTTCTTAGCAGAAAACAACTCTTGCTCGTAGGACCAGAAACTGCATGGGATTCAACTCCGTTTAGGACTGGGAAACAAACGCTAGCTCGCCTTGCAAGAAACACACTCTGCTTTTGAGAAAACAGCACTCTTCTACTCTCCTGTGTTTCCTATAGGGCCAGAACAGTGAGCTTGCTCAGAACAAAAGAACTGTGCTTCCTACACACACGGGGCATATCTAGTTCAACTATGCTTAGGAAACTGACAAGAACAGTAGCTTCTCTTCAGTCCAATACACTGTACTTGCTGGGAACAAACGCGAGTGCTATTTGCACTGTGTATGGCAATGGGAGCGCAATAGTGACTCTTCTTAGCAGAAAACAACTCTTGCTCGTAGGACCAGAAACTGCATGGGATTCAACTCCGTTTAGGACTGGGAAACAAACGCTAGCTCGCCTTGCAAGAAACACACTCTGCTTTTGAGAAAACAGCACTCTTCTACTCTCCTGTGTTTCCTATAGGGCCAGAACATTGTGCTTGCTCAGAACAAAAGAACTGTGCTTCCTACACACACGGGGCATATCTAGTTCAACTCTGCTTAGGAAACTGACAAGAACAGTAGCTTCTCTTCAGTCCAATACACTGTACTTGCTGGGAACAGACGCGAGTGCTATTTGCACTGTGTATGGCAATGGGAGCGCAATAGTGACTCTTCTTAGCAAAAACAACTCTTGCTCGTAGGACCAGAAACTGCATGGGATTCAACTCCGTTTAGGACTGGGAAACAAACGCTAGCTTGCCTTGCAAGAAACACACTCTGCTTTTGAGAAAACAGCACTCTTCTACTCTCCTGTGTTTCCTATAGGGCCAGAACAGTGAGCTTGCTCAGAACAAAAGAACTGTGCTTCCTACACACACGGGGCATATCTAGTTCAACTCTGCTTAGGAAACTGACAAGAACAGTAGCTTCTCTTCAGTCCAATACACTGTACTTGCTTGGAACAGACGCGAGTGCTATTTGCACTGTTTATGGCAATGGGAGCGCAATAGTGACTCTTCTTAGCAGAAAACAACTCTTGCTCGTAGGACCAGAAATTGCATGGGATTCAACTCCGTTTAGGACTGGGAAACAAACGCTAGCTTGCCTTGCAAGAAACACACTCTGCTTTTGAGAAAACAGCACTCTTCTACTCTCCTGTGTTTCCTATAGGGCCAGAACATTGAGCTTGCTCAGAACAAAAGAACTGTGCTTCCTACACACACGGGGCATATCTAGTTCAACTCTGCTTAGGAAACTGACAAGAACAGTAGCTTCTCTTCAGTCCAATACACTGTACTTGCTGGGAAGAGACGCGAGTGCTATTTGCACTGTGTATGGCAATGGGAGCGCAATAGTGACTCTTCTTAGCAGAAAACAACTCTTGCTCGTAGGACCAGAAACTGCATGGGATTCAACTCCGTTTAGGACTGGGAAACAAACGCTAGCTCGCCTTGCAAGAAACACACTCTGCTTTTGAGAAAACAGCACTCTTCTACTCTCCTGTGTTTCCTATAGGGCCAGAACAGTGAGCTTGCTCAGAACAAAAGAACTGTGCTTCCTACACACAAGGGGCATATCTAGTTCAACTATGCTTAGGAAACTGACAAGAACAGTAGCTTCTCTTCAGTCCAATACACTGTACTTGCTGGGAACAGACGCGAGTGCTATTTGCACTGTGTATGGCAATGGGAGCGCAATAGTGACTCTTCTTAGCAAAAACAACTCTTGCTCGTAGGACCAGAAACTGCATGGGATTCAACTCCGTTTAGGACTGGGAAACAAACGCTAGCTCGCCTTGCAAGAAACACACTCTGCTTTGAGAAAACAGCACTCTTCTACTCTCCTGTGTTTCCTATAGGGCCAGAACAGTGAGCTTGCTCAGAACAAAAGAACTGTGCTTCCTACACACACGGGGCATATCTAGTTCAACTATGCTTAGGAAACTGACAAGAACAGTAGCTTCTCTTCAGTCCAATACACTGTACTTGCTGGGAACAGACGCGAGTGCTATTTGCACTGTGTATGGCAATGGGAGCGCAATAGTGACTCTTCTTAGCAGAAAACAACTCTTGCTCGTAGGACCAGAAACTGCATGGGATTCAACTCCGTTTAGGACTGGGAAACAAACGCTAGCTTGCCTTGCAAGAAACACACTCTGCTTTTGAGAAAACAGCACTCTTCTATTCTCCTGTGTTTCCTATAAGGCCAGAACATTGAGCTTGCTCAGAACAAAAGAACTGTGCTTCCTACACACACGGGGCATATCTAGTTCAACTCTGCTTAGGAAACTGACAAGAACAGTAGCTTCTCTTCAGTCCAATACACTGTACTTGCTGGGAACAGACGCGAGTGCTATTTGCACTGTGTATGGCAATGGGAGCGCAATAGTGACTCTTCTTAGCAGAAAACAACTCTTGCTCGTAGGACCAGAAACTGCATGGGATTCAACTCCGTTTAGGACTGGGAAACAAACGCTAGCTCGCCTTGCAAGAAACACACTCTGCTTTTGAGAAAACAGCACTCTTCTACTCTCCTGTGTTTCCTATAGGGCCAGAACAGTGAGCTTGCTCAGAACAAAAGAACTGTGCTTCCTACACACACGGGGCATATCTAGTTCAACTCTGCTTAGGAAACTGACAAGAACAGTAGCTTCTCTTCAGTCCAATACACTGTACTTGCTGGGAACAGACGCGAGTGCTATTTGCACTGTGTATGGCAATGGGAGCGCAATAGTGACTCTTCTTAGCAGAAAACAACTCTTGCTCGTAGGACCAGAAACTGCATGGGATTCAACTCCGTTTAGGACTGGGAAACAAACGCTAGCTCGCCTTGCAAGAAACACACTCTGCTTTTGAGAAAACAGCACTCTTCTACTCTCCTGTGTTTCCTATAGGGCCAGAACAGTGAGCTTGCTCAGAACAAAAGAACTGTGCTTCCTACACACACGGGGCATATCTAGTTCAACTCTGCTTAGGAAACTGACAAGAACAGTAGCTTCTCTTCAGTCCAATACACTGTACTTGCTGGGAACAGACGCGAGTGCTATTTGCACTGTGTATGGCAATGGGAGCGCAATAGTAACTCTTCTAAGCAGAAAACAACTCTTCCTCGTAGGACCAGAAACTGCATGGGATTCAACTCCGTTTAGGACTGGGAAACAAATGCTAGCTCGCCTTGCAAGAAACACACTCTGCTTTTGAGAAAACAGCACTCTTCTACTCTCCTGTGTTTTCTATAGGGCCAGAACAGTGAGCTTGCTCAGAACAAAAGAACTGTGCTTCCTACACACACGGGGCATATCTAGTTCAACTCTGCTTAGGAAACTGACAAGAACAGTAGCTTCTCTTCAGTCCAATACACTGTACTTGCTGGGAACAGACGCGAGTGCTATTTGCACTGTGTATGGCAATGGGAGCGCAATAGTGACTCTTCTTAGCAGAAAACAACTCTTGCTCGTAGGACCAGAAACTGCATGGGATTCAACTCCGTTTAGGACTGGGAAACAAACACTAGCTCGCCTTGCAAGAAACACACTCTGCTTTTGAGAAAACAGCACTCTTCTACTCTCCTGTGTTTCCTATAGGGCCAGAACAGTGAGCTTGCTCAGAACAAAAGAACTGTGCTTCCTACACACACGGGGCATATCTAGTTCAACTCTGCTTAGGAAACTGACAAGAACAGTAGCTTCTCTTCAGTCCAATACACTGTACTTGCTGGGAACAGACGCGAGTGCTATTTGCACTGTGTATGGCAATGGGAGCGCAATAGTGACTCTTCTTAGCAGAAAACAACTCTTGCTCGTAGGACCAGAAACTGCATGGGATTCAACTCCGTTTAGGACTGGGAAACAAACGCTAGCTCGCCTTGCAAGAAACACACTCTGCTTTTGAGAAAACAGCACTCTTCTACTCTCCTGTGTTTCCTATAGGGCCAGAACAGTGAGCTTGCTCAGAACAAAAGAACTGTGCTTCCTACACACACGGGGCATATCTAGTTCAACTCTGCTTAGGAAACTGACAAGAACAGTAGCTTCTCTTCAGTCCAATACACTGTACTTGCTGGGAACAGACGCGAGTGCTATTTGCACTGTGTATGGCAATGGGAGCGCAATAGTGACTCTTCTTAGCAGAAAACAACTCTTGCTCGTAGGACCAGAAACTGCATGGGATTCAACTCCGTTTAGGACTGGGAAACAAACGCTAGCTCGCCTTGCAAGAAACACACTCTGCTTTTGAGAAAACAGCACTCTTCTACTCTCCTGTGTTTCCTATAGGGCCAGAACATTGTGCTTGCTCAGAACAAAAGAACTGTGCTTCCTACACACACGGGGCATATCTAGTTCAACTCTGCTTAGGAAACTGACAAGAACAGTAGCTTCTCTTCAGTCCAATACACTGTACTTGCTGGGAACAGACGCGAGTGCTATTTGCACTGTGTATGGCAATGGGAGCGCAATAGTGACTCTTCTTAGCAAAAACAACTCTTGCTCGTAGGACCAGAAACTGCATGGGATTCAACTCCGTTTAGGACTGGGAAACAAACGCTAGCTCGCCTTGCAAGAAACACACTCTGCTTTTGAGAAAACAGCACTCTTCTACTCTCCTGTGTTTCCTATAGGGCCAGAACAGTGAGCTTGCTCAGAACAAAAGAACTGTGCTTCCTACACACACGGGGCATATCTAGTTCAACTCTGCTTAGGAAACTGACAAGAACAGTAGCTTCTCTTCAGTCCAATACACTGTACTTGCTGGGAACAGACGCGAGTGCTATTTGCACTGTGTATGGCAATGGGAGCGCAATAGTGACTCTTCTTAGCAGAAAACAACTCTTGCTAGTAGGAGCAGAACCTGCATGGGATTCAACTCCGTTTAGGACTGGGAAACAAACGCTAGCTTGCCTTGCAAGAAACACACTCTGCTTTTGAGAAAACAGCACTCTTCTACTCTCCTGTGTTTCCTATAGGGCCAGAACAGTGAGCTTGCTCAGAACAAAAGAACTGTGCTTCCTACACACACGGGGCATATCTAGTTCAACTCTGCTTAGGAAACTGACAAGAACAGTAGCTTCTCTTCAGTCCAATACACTGTACTTGCTTGGAACAGACGCGAGTGCTATTTGCACTGTGTATGGCAATGGGAGCGCAATAGTGACTCTTCTTAGCAGAAAACAACTCTTGCTCGTAGGACCAGAAACTGCATGGGATTCAACTCCGTTTAGGACTGGGAAACAAACGCTAGCTTGCCTTGCAAGAAACACACTCTGCTTTTGAGAAAACAGCACTCTTCTACTCTCCTGTGTTTCCTATAGGGCCAGAACATTGAGCTTGCTCAGAACAAAAGAACTGTGCTTCCTACACACACGGGGCATATCTAGTTCAACTCTGCTTAGGAAATTGACAAGAACAGTAGCTTCTCTTCAGTCCAATACACTGTACTTGCTGGGAACAGACGCGAGTGCTATTTGCACTGTGTATGGCAATGGGAGCGCAATAGTAACTCTTCTTAGCAGAAAACAACTCTTGCTCGTAGGACCAGAAACTGCATGGGATTCAACTCCGTTTAGGACTGGGAAACAAACGCTAGCTCGCCTTGCAAGAAACACACTCTGCTTTTGAGAAAACAGCACCCTTCTACTCTCCTGTGTTTCCTATAGGGCCAGAACAGTGAGCTTGCTCAGAACAAAAGAACTGTGCTTCCTACACACACGGGGCATATCTAGTTCAACTCTGCTTAGGAAACTGACAAGAACAGTAGCTTCTCTTCAGTCCAATACACTGTACTTGCTGGGAAGAGACGCGAGTGCTATTTGCACTGTGTATGGCAATGGGAGCACAATAGTGACTCTTCTTAGCAGAAAACAACTCTTGCTCATAGGACCAGAAACTGCATGGGATTCAACTCCGTTTAGGACTGGGAAACAAACGCTAGCTCGCCTTGCAAGAAACACACTCTGCTTTTGAGAAAACAGCACTCTTCTACTCTCCTGTGTTTCCTATAGGGCCAGAACAGTGAGCTTGCTCAGAACAAAAGAACTGTGCTTCCTACACACACGGGGCATATCTAGTTCAACTCTGCTTAGGAAACTGACAAGAACAGTAGCTTCTCTTCAGTCCAATACACTGTACTTGCTGGGAACAGACGCGAGTGCTATTTGCACTGTGTATGGCAATGGGAGCGCAATAGTGACTCTTCTTAGCAGAAAACAACTCTTGCTCGTAGGACCAGAAACTGCATGGGATTCAACTCCGTTTAGGACTGGGAAACAAACGCTAGCTCGCTTTGCAAGAAACACACTCTGCTTTTGAGAAAACAGCACTCTTCTACTCTCCTGTGTTTCCTATAGGGCCAGAACAGTGAGCTTGCTCAGAACAAAAGAACTGTGCTTCCTACACACACGGGGCATATCTAGTTCAACTCTGCTTAGGAAACTGACAAGAACAGTAGCTTCTCTTCAGTCCAATACACTGTACTTGCTGGGAACAGACGCGAGTGCTATTTGCACTGTGTATGGCAATGGGTGCGCAATAGTAACTCTTCTAAGCAGAAAACAACTCTTGCTCGTAGGACCAGAAACTGCATGGGATTCAACTCCGTTTAGGACTGGGAAACAAACGCTAGCTCGCCTTGCAAGAAACACACTCTGCTTTTGAGAAAACAGCACTCTTCTACTCTCCTGTGTTTTCTATAGGGCCAGAACAGTGAGCTTGCTCAGAACAAAAGAACTGTGCTTCCTACACACACGGGGCATATCTAGTTCAACTCTGCTTAGGAAACTGACAAGAACAGTAGCTTCTCTTCAGTCGAATACACTGTACTTGCTGGGAACAGACGCGAGTGCTATTTGCACTGTGTATGGCAATGGGAGCGCAATAGTGACTCTTCTTAGCAGAAAACAACTCTTGCTCGTAGGACCAGAAACTGCATGAGATTCATTTCCGTTTAGGACTGGGAAACAAACGCTAGCTCGCCTTGCAAGAAACACACTCTGCTTTTGAGAAAACAGCACTCTTCTACTCTCCTGTGTTTCCTATAGGGCCAGAACAGTGAGCTTGCTCAGAACAAAAGAACTGTGCTTCCTACACACACGGGGCATATCTAGTTCAACTCTGCTTAGGAAACTGACAAGAACAGTAGCTTCTCTTCAGTCCAATACACTGTACTTGCTGGGAACAGACGCGAGTGCTATTTGCACTGTGTATGGCAATGGGAGCGCAATAGTGACTCTTCTTAGCAGAAAACAACTCTTGCTCGTAGGACCAGAAACTGCATGGGATTCAACTCCGTTTAGGACTGGGAAACAAACGCTAGCTCGCCTTGCAAGAAACACACTCTGCTTTTGAGAAAACAGCACTCTTCTACTCTCCTGTGTTTCCTATAGGGCCAGAACAGTGAGCTTGCTCAGAACAAAAGAACTGTGCTTCCTACACACACGGGGCATATCTAGTTCAACTCTGCTTAGGAAACTGACAAGAACAGTAGCTTCTCTTCAGTCCAATACACTGTACTTGCTGGGAACAGACGCGAGTGCTATTTGCACTGTGTATGGCAATGGGAGCGCAATAGTGACTCTTCTTAGCAGAAAACAACTCTTGCTCGTAGGACCAGAAACTGCATGGGATTCAACTCCGTTTAGGACTGGGAAACAAACGCTAGCTCGCCTTGCAAGAAACACACTCTGCTTTTGAGAAAACAGCACTCTTCTACTCTCCTGTGTTTCCTATAGGGCCAGAACATTGTGCTTGCTCAGAACAAAAGAACTGTGCTTCCTACACACACGGGGCATATCTAGTTCAACTCTGCTTAGGAAACTGACAAGAACAGTAGCTTCTCTTCAGTCCAATACACTGTACTTGCTGGGAACAGACGCGAGTGCTATTTGCACTGTGTATGGCAATGGGAGCGCAATAGTGACTCTTCTTAGCAAAAACAACTCTTGCTCGTAGGACCAGAAACTGCATGGGATTCAACTCCGTTTAGGACTGGGAAACAAACGCTAGCTCGCCTTGCAAGAAACACACTCTGCTTTTGAGAAAACAGCACTCTTCTACTCTCCTGTGTTTCCTATAGGGCCAGAACAGTGAGCTTGCTCAGAACAAAAGAACTGTGCTTCCTACACACACGGGGCATATCTAGTTCAACTATGCTTAGGAAACTGACAAGAACAGTAGCTTCTCTTCAGTCCAATACACTGTACTTGCTGGGAACAGACGCGAGTGCTATTTGCACTGTGTATGGCAATGGGAGCGCAATAGTGACTCTTCTTAGCAGAAAACAACTCTTGCTAGTAGGAGCAGAACCTGCATGGGATTCAACTCCGTTTAGGACTGGGAAACAAACGCTAGCTTGCCTTGCAAGAAACACACTCTGCTTTTGAGAAAACAGCACTCTTCTACTCTCCTGTGTTTCCTATAGGGCCAGAACAGTGAGCTTGCTCAGAACAAAAGAACTGTGCTTCCTACACACACGGGGCATATCTAGTTCAACTCTGCTTAGGAAACTGACAAGAACAGTAGCTTCTCTTCAGTCCAATACACTGTACTTACTGGGAACAGACGCGAGTGCTATTTGCACTGTGTATGGCAATGGGAGCGCAATAGTGACTCTTCTTAGCAGAAAACAACTCTTGCTCGTAGGACCAGAAACTGCATGGGATTCAACTCCGTTTAGGACTGGGAAACAAACGCTAGCTCGCCTTGCAAGAAACACACTCTGCTTTTGAGAAAACAGCACTCTTCTACTCTCCTGTGTTTCCTATAGGGCCAGAACATTGAGCTTGCTCAGAACAAAAGAACTGTGCTTCCTACACACACGGGGCATATCTAGTTCAACTCTGCTTAGGAAATTGACAAGAACAGTAGCTTCTCTTCAGTCCAATACACTGTACTTGCTGGGAACAGACGCGAGTGCTATTTGCACTGTGTATGGCAATGGGAGCACAATAGTAACTCTTCTTAGCAGAAAACAACTCTTGCTCGTAGAACCAGAAACTGCATAGGATTCAACTCCGTTTAGGACTGGGAAACAAACGCTAGCTCGCCTTGCAAGAAACACACTCTGCTTTTGAGAAAACAGCACCCTTCTACTCTCCTGTGTTTCCTATAGGGCCAGAACAGTGAGCTTGCTCAGAACAAAAGAACTGTGCTTCCTACACACACGGGGCATATCTAGTTCAACTCTGCTTAGGAAACTGACAAGAACAGTAGCTTCTCTTCAGTCCAATACACTGTACTTGCTGGGAACAGACGCGAGTGCTATTTGCACTGTGTATGGCAATGGGAGCGCAATAGTGACTCTTCTTAGCAGAAAACAACTCTTGCTCGTAGGACCAGAAACTGCATGGGATTCAACTCCGTTTAGGACTGGGAAACAAACGCTAGCTCGCCTTGCAAGAAACACACTCTGCTTTTGAGAAAACAGCACTCTTCTACTCTCCTGTGTTTCCTATAGGGCCAGAACATTGTGCTTGCTCAGAACAAAAGAACTGTGCTTCCTACACACACGGGGCATATCTAGTTCAACTCTGCTTAGGAAACTGACAAGAACAGTAGCTTCTCTTCAGTCCAATACACTGTACTTGCTGGGAACAGACGCGAGTGCTATTTGCACTGTGTATGGCAATGGGAGCGCAATAGTGACTCTTCTTAGCAAAAACAACTCTTGCTCGTAGGACCAGAAACTGCATGGGATTCAACTCCGTTTAGGACTGGGAAACAAACGCTAGCTCGCCTTGCAAGAAACACACTCTGCTTTTGAGAAAACAGCACTCTTCTACTCTCCTGTGTTTCCTATAGGGCCAGAACAGTGAGCTTGCTCAGAACAAAAGAACTGTGCTTCCTACACACACGGGGCATATCTAGTTCAACTCTGCTTAGGAAACTGACAAGAACAGTAGCTTCTCTTCAGTCCAATACACTGTACTTGCTGGGAACAGACGCGAGTGCTATTTGCACTGTGTATGGCAATGGGAGCGCAATAGTGACTCTTCTTAGCAGAAAACAACTCTTGCTAGTAGGAGCAGAACCTGCATGGGATTCAACTCCGTTTAGGACTGGGAAACAAACGCTAGCTTGCCTTGCAAGAAACACACTCTGCTTTTGAGAAAACAGCACTCTTCTACTCTCCTGTGTTTCCTATAGGGCCAGAACAGTGAGCTTGCTCAGAACAAAAGAACTGTGCTTCCTACACACACGGGACATATCTAGTTCAACTCTGCTTAGGAAACTGACAAGAACAGTAGCTTCTCTTCAGTCCAATACACTGTACTTGCTGGGAACAGACGCGAGTGCTATTTGCACTGTGTATGGCAATGGGAGCACAATAGTGACTCTTCTTAGCAGAAAACAACTCTTGCTCGTAGGACCAGAAACTGCATGGGATTCAACTCCGTTTAGGACTGGGAAACAAACGCTAGCTCGCCTTGCAAGAAACACACTCTGCTTTTGAGAAAACAGCACTCTTCTACTCTCCTGTGTTTCCTATAGGGCCAGAACATTGAGCTTGCTCAGAACAAAAGAACTGTGCTTCCTACACACACGGGGCATATCTAGTTCAACTCTGCTTAGGAAATTGACAAGAACAGTAGCTTCTCTTCAGTCCAATACACTGTACTTGCTGGGAACAGACGCGAGTGCTATTTGCACTGTGTATGGCAATGGGAGCACAATAGTAACTCTTCTTAGCAGAAAACAACTCTTGCTCGTAGAACCAGAAACTGCATAGGATTCAACTCCGTTTAGGACTGGGAAACAAACGCTAGCTCGCCTTGCAAGAAACACACTCTGCTTTTGAGAAAACAGCACCCTTCTACTCTCCTGTGTTTCCTATAGGGCCAGAACAGTGAGCTTGCTCAGAACAAAAGAACTGTGCTTCCTACACACACGGGGCATATCTAGTTCAACTCTGCTTAGGAAACTGACAAGAACAGTAGCTTCTCTTCAGTCCAATACACTGTACTTGCTGGGAACAGACGCGAGTGCTATTTGCACTGTGTATGGCAATGGGAGCGCAATAGTGACTCTTCTTAGCAGAAAACAACTCTTGCTCGTAGGACCAGAAACTGCATGGGATTCAACTCCGTTTAGGACTGGGAAACAAACGCTAGCTCGCCTTGCAAGAAACACACTCTGCTTTTGAGAAAACAGCACTCTTCTACTCTCCTGTGTTTCCTATAGGGCCAGAACATTGTGCTTGCTCAGAACAAAAGAACTGTGCTTCCTACACACACGGGGCATATCTAGTTCAACTCTGCTTAGGAAACTGACAAGAACAGTAGCTTCTCTTCAGTCCAATACACTGTACTTGCTGGGAACAGACGCGAGTGCTATTTGCACTGTGTATGGCAATGGGAGCGCAATAGTGACTCTTCTTAGCAAAAACAACTCTTGCTCGTAGGACCAGAAACTGCATGGGATTCAACTCCGTTTAGGACTGGGAAACAAACGCTAGCTCGCCTTGCAAGAAACACACTCTGCTTTTGAGAAAACAGCACTCTTCTACTCTCCTGTGTTTCCTATAGGGCCAGAACAGTGAGCTTGCTCAGAACAAAAGAACTGTGCTTCCTACACACACGGGGCATATCTAGTTCAACTCTGCTTAGGAAACTGACAAGAACAGTAGCTTCTCTTCAGTCCAATACACTGTACTTGCTGGGAACAGACGCGAGTGCTATTTGCACTGTGTATGGCAATGGGAGCGCAATAGTGACTCTTCTTAGCAGAAAACAACTCTTGCTAGTAGGAGCAGAACCTGCATGGGATTCAACTCCGTTTAGGACTGGGAAACAAACGCTAGCTTGCCTTGCAAGAAACACACTCTGCTTTTGAGAAAACAGCACTCTTCTACTCTCCTGTGTTTCCTATAGGGCCAGAACAGTGAGCTTGCTCAGAACAAAAGAACTGTGCTTCCTACACACACGGGGCATATCTAGTTCAACTCTGCTTAGGAAACTGACAAGAACAGTAGCTTCTCTTCAGTCCAATACACTGTACTTACTGGGAACAGACGCGAGTGCTATTTGCACTGTGTATGGCAATGGGAGTGCAATAGTGACTCTTCTTAGCAGAAAACAACTCTTGCTCGTAGGACCAGAAACTGCATGGGATTCAACTCCGTTTAGGACTGGGAAACAAACGCTAGCTCGCCTTGCAAGAAACACACTCTGCTTTTGAGAAAACAGCACTCTTCTACTCTCCTGTGTTTCCTATAGGGCCAGAACAGTGAGCTTGCTCAGAACAAAAGAACTGTGCTTCCTACACACACGGGGCATATCTAGTTCAACTCTGCTTAGGAAACTGACAAGAACAGTAGCTTCTCTTCAGTCCAATACACTGTACTTGCTGGGAACAGACGCGAGTGCTATTTGCACTGTGTATGGCAATGGGAGCACAATAGTGACTCTTCTTAGCAGAAAACAACTCTTGCTCGTAGGACCAGAAACTGCATGGGATTCAACTCCGTTTAGGACTGGGAAACAAACGCTAGCTCGCCTTGCAAGAAACACACTCTGCTTTTGAGAAAACAGCACTCTTCTACTCTCCTGTGTTTCCTATAGGGCCAGAACAGTGAGCTTGCTCAGAACAAAAGAACTGTGCTTCCTACACACACGGGGCATATCTAGTTCAACTCTGCTTAGGAAACTGACAAGAACAGTAGCTTCTCTTCAGTCCAATACACTGTACTTGCTTGGAACAGACGCGAGTGCTATTTGCCCTGTGTATGGCAATGGGAGCACAATAGTGACTCTTCTTAGCAGAAAACAACTCTTGCTCGTAGGACCAGAAACTGCATGGGATTCAACTCCGTTTAGGACTGGGAAACAAACGCTAGCTTGCCTTGCAAGAAACACACTCTGCTTTTGGGAAAACAGCACTCTTCTACTCTCCTGTGTTTCCTATAGGGCCAGAACATTGAGCTTGCTCAGAACAAAAGAACTGTGCTTCCTACACACACGGGGCATATCTAGTTCAACTCTGCTTAGGAAATTGACAAGAACAGTAGCTTCTCTTCAGTCCAATACACTGTACTTGCTGGGAACAGACGCGAGTGCTATTTGCACTGTGTATGGCAATGGGAGCACAATAGTAACTCTTCTTAGCAGAAAACAACTCTTGCTCGTAGGACCAGAAACTGCATGGGATTCAACTCCGTTTAGGACTGGGAAACAAACGCTAGCTCGCCTTGCAAGAAACACACTCTGCTTTTGAGAAAACAGCACCCTTCTACTCTCCTGTGTTTCCTATAGGGCCAGAACAGTGAGCTTGCTCAGAACAAAAGAACTGTGCTTCCTACACACACGGGGCATATCTAGTTCAACTCTGCTTAGGAAACTGACAAGAACAGTAGCTTCTCTTCAGTCCAATACACTGTACTTGCTGGGAAGAGACGCGAGTGCTATTTGCACTGTGTATGGCAATGGGAGCGCAATAGTGACTCTTCTTAGCAGAAAACAACTCTTGCTCATAGGACCAGAAACTGCATGGGATTCAACTCCGTTTAGGACTGGGAAACAAACGCTAGCTCGCCTTGCAAGAAACACACTCTGCTTTTGAGAAAACAGCACTCTTCTACTCTCCTGTGTTTCCTATAGGGCCAGAACAGTGAGCTTGCTCAGAACAAAAGAACTGTGCTTCCTACACACACGGGGCATATCTATTTCAACTCTGCTTAGGAAACTGACAAGAACAGTAGCTTCTCTTCAGTCCAATACACTGTACTTGCTGGGAACAGACGCGAGTGCTATTTGCACTGAGTATGGCAATGGGAGCACAATAGTGACTCTTCTTAGCAGAAAACAACTCTTGCTCGTAGGACCAGAAACTGCATGGGATTCAACTCCGTTTAGGACTGGGAAACAAACACTAGCTTGCCTTGCAAGAAACACACTCTGCTTTTGAGAAAACAGCACTCTTCTACTCTCCTGTGTTTCCTATAGGGCCAGAACAGTGAGCTTGCTCAGAACAAAAGAACTGTGCTTCCTACACACACGGGGCATATCTAGTTCAACTCTGCTTAGGAAACTGACAAGAACAGTAGCTTCTCTTCAGTCCAATACACTGTACTTGCTGGGAACAGACGCGAGTGCTATTTGCACTGTGTATGGCAATGGGAGCGCAATAGTGACTCTTCTTAGCAGAAAACAACTCTTGCTCATAGGACCAGAAACTGCATGGGATTCAACTCCGTTTAGGACTGGGAAACAAACGCTAGCTCGCCTTGCAAGAAACACACTCTGCTTTTGAGAAAACAGCACTCTTCTACTCTCCTGTGTTTCCTATAGGGCCAGAACAGTGAGCTTGCTCAGAACAAAAGAACTGTGCTTCCTACACACACGGGGCATATCTAGTTCAACTCTGCTTAGGAAACTGACCAGAACAGTAGCTTCTCTTCATTCCAATACACTGTACTTGCTGGGAACAGACGCGAGTGCTATTTGCACTGTGTATGGCAATGGGAGCGCAATAGTGACTCTTCTTAGCAGAAAACAACTCTTGCTAGTAGGAGCAGAACCTGCATGGGATTCAACTCCGTTTAGGACTGGGAAACAAACGCTAGCTTGCCTTGCAAGAAACACACTCTGCTTTTGAGAAAACAGCACTCTTCTACTCTCCTGTGTTTCCTATAGGGCCAGAACAGTGAGCTTGCTCAGAACAAAAGAACTGTGCTTCCTACACACACGGGGCATATCTAGTTCAACTCTGCTTAGGAAACTGACAAGAACAGTAGCTTCTCTTCAGTCCAATACACTGTACTTGCTGGGAACAGACGCGAGTGCTATTTGCACTGTGTATGGCAATGGGAGCGCAATAGTGACTCTTCTTAGCAGAAAACAACTCTTGCTCGTAGGACCAGAAACTGCATGGGATTCAACTCCGTTTAGGACTGGGAAACAAACGCTAGCTCGCCTTGCAAGAAACACACTCTGCTTTTGAGAAAACAGCACTCTTCTACTCTCCTGTGTTTCCTATAGGGCCAGAACAGTGAGCTTGCTCAGAACAAAAGAACTGTGCTTCCTACACACACGGGGCATATCTAGTTCAACTCTGCTTAGGAAACTGACAAGAACAGTAGCTTCTCTTCAGTCCAATACACTGTACTTGCTGGGAACAGACGCGAGTGCTATTTGCACTGTGTATGGCAATGGGAGCGCAATAGTGACTCTTCTTAGCAGAAAACAACTCTTGCTCGTAGGACCAGAAACTGCATGGGATTCAACTCCGTTTAGGACTGGGAAACAAACGCTAGCTCGCCTTGCAAGAAACACACTCTGCTTTTGAGAAAACAGCACTCTTCTACTCTCCTGTGTTTCCTATAGGGCCAGAACAGTGATCTTGCTCAGAACAAAAGAACTGTGCTTCCTACACACACGGGGCATATCTAGTTCAACTCTGCTTAGGAAACTGACAAGAACAGTAGCTTCTCTTCAGTCCAATACACTGTACTTGCTGGGAACAGACGCGAGTGCTATTTGCACTGTGTATGGCAATGGGAGCACAATAGTGACTCTTCTTAGCAGAAAACAACTCTTGCTCGTAGGACCAGAAACTGCATGGGATTCAACTCCGTTTAGGACTGGGAAACAAACGCTAGCTTGCCTTGCAAGAAACACACTCTGCTTTTGAGAAAACAGCACTCTTCTACTCTCCTGTGTTTCCTATAGGGCCAGAACATTGAGCTTGCTCAGAACAAAAGAACTGTGCTTCCTACGCACACGGGGCATATCTAGTTCAACTCTGCTTAGGAAACTGACAAGAACAGTAGCTTCTCTTCAGTCCAATACACTGTACTTGCTGGGAACAGACGCGAGTGCTATTTGCACTGTGTATGGCAATGGGAGCGCAATAGTGACTCTTCTTAGCAGAAAACAACTCTTGCTAGTAGGAGCAGAACCTGCATGGGATTCAACTCCGTTTAGGACTGGGAAACAAACGCTAGCTTGCCTTGCAAGAAACACACTCTGCTTTTGAGAAAACAGCACTCTTCTACTCTCCTGTGTTTCCTATAGGGCCAGAACAGTGAGCTTGCTCAGAACAAAAGAACTGTGCTTCCTACACACACGGGGCATATCTAGTTCAACTCTGCTTAGGAAACTGACAAGAACAGTAGCTTCTCTTCAGTCCAATACACTGTACTTGCTGGGAACAGACGCGAGTGCTATTTGCACTGTGTATGGCAATGGGAGCGCAATAGTGACTCTTCTTAGCAGAAAACAACTCTTGCTCGTAGGACCAGAAACTGCATGGGATTCAACTCCGTTTAGGACTGGGAAACAAACGCTAGCTCGCCTTGCAAGAAACACACTCTGCTTTTGAGAAAACAGCACTCTTCTACTCTCCTGTGTTTCCTATAGGGCCAGAACAGTGAGCTTGCTCAGAACAAAAGAACTGTGCTTCCTACACACACGGGGCATATCTAGTTCAACTCTGCTTAGGAAACTGACAAGAACAGTAGCTTCTCTTCAGTCCAATACACTGTACTTGCTGGGAACAGACGCGAGTGCTATTTGCACTGTGTATGGCAATGGGAGCGCAATAGTGACTCTTCTTAGCAGAAAACAACTCTTGCTAGTAGGAGCAGAACCTGCATGGGATTCAACTCCGTTTAGGACTGGGAAACAAACGCTAGCTTGCCTTGCAAGAAACACACTCTGCTTTTGAGAAAACAGCACTCTTCTACTCTCCTGTGTTTCCTATAGGGCCAGAACAGTGAGCTTGCTCAGAACAAAAGAACTGTGCTTCCTACACACACGGGGCATATCTAGTTCAACTCTGCTTAGGAAACTGACAAGAACAGTAGCTTCTCTTCAGTCCAATACACTGTACTTGCTGGGAACAGACGCGAGTGCTATTTGCACTGTGTATGGCAATGGGAGCGCAATAGTGACTCTTCTTAGCAGAAAACAACTCTTGCTCGTAGGACCAGAAACTGCATGGGATTCAACTCCGTTTAGGACTGGGAAACAAACGCTAGCTCGCCTTGCAAGAAACACACTCTGCTTTTGAGAAAACAGCACTCTTCTACTCTCCTGTGTTTCCTATAGGGCCAGAACAGTGAGCTTGCTCAGAACAAAAGAACTGTGCTTCCTACACACACGGGGCATATCTAGTTCAACTCTGCTTAGGAAACTGACAAGAACAGTAGCTTCTCTTCAGTCCAATACACTGTACTTGCTGGGAACAGACGCGAGTGCTATTTGCACTGTGTATGGCAATGGGAGCGCAATAGTGACTCTTCTTAGCAGAAAACAACTCTTGCTCGTAGGACCAGAAACTGCATGGGATTCAACTCCGTTTAGGACTGGGAAACAAACGCTAGCTCGCCTTGCAAGAAACACACTCTGCTTTTGAGAAAACAGCACTCTTCTACTCTCCTGTGTTTCCTATAGGGCCAGAACAGTGAGCTTGCTCAGAACAAAAGAACTGTGCTTCCCACACACACGGGGCATATCTAGTTCAACTCTGCTTAGGAAACTGACAAGAACAATAGCTTCTCTTCAGTCCAATACACTGTACTTGCTGGGAACAGACGCGAGTGCTATTTGCACTGTGTATGGCAATGGGAGCGCAATAGTGACTCTTCTTAGCAGAAAACAACTCTTGCTCGTAGGACCAGAAACTGCATGGGATTCAACTCCGTTTAGGACTGGGAAACAAACGCTAGCTTGCCTTGCAAGAAACACACTCTGCTTTTGAGAAAACAGCACTCTTCTACTCTCCTGTGTTTCCTATAGGGCCAGAACATTGAGCTTGCTCAGAACAAAAGAACTGTGCTTCCTACACACACGGGGCATATCTAGTTCAACTCTGCTTAGGAAACTGACAAGAACAGTAGCTTCTCTTCAGTCCAATACACTGTACTTGCTGGGAACAGACCCGAGTGCTATTTGCACTGTGTATGGCAATGGGAGCGCAATAGTAACTCTTCTTAGCAGAAAACAACTCTTGCTCGTAGGACCAGAAACTGCATGGGATTCAACTCCGTTTAGGACTGGGAAACAAACGCTAGCTCGCCTTGCAAGAAACACACTCTGCTTTTGAGAAAACAGCACTCTTCTACTCTCCTGTGTTTTCTATAGGGCCAGAACAGTGAGCTTGCTCAGAACAAAAGAACTGTGCTTCCTACACACACGGGGCATATCTAGTTCAACTCTGCTTAGGAAACTGACAAGAACAGTAGCTTCTCTTCAGTCCAATACACTGTACTTGCTGGGAACAGACGCGAGTGCTATTTGCACTGTGTATGGCAATGGGAGCGCAATAGTGACTCTTCTTAGCAGAAAACAACTCTTGCTCGTAGGACCAGAAACTGCATGGGATTCAACTCCGTTTAGGACTGGGAAACAAACGCTAGCTCGCCTTGCAAGAAACACACTCTGCTTTTGAGAAAACAGCACTCTTCTACTCTCCTGTGTTTCCTATAGGGCCAGAAGAGTGAGCTTGCTCAGAACAAAAGAACTGTGCTTCCTACACACACGGGGCATATCTAGTTCAACTCTGCTTAGGAAACTGACAAGAACAGTAGCTTCTCTTCAGTCCAATACACTGTACTAGCTGGGAACAGACGTGAGTGCTATTTGCACTGTGTATGGCAATGGGAGCGCAATAGTGACTCTTCTCAGCAGAAAACAACTCTTGCTCGTAGGACCAGAAACTGCATGGGATTCAACTCCGTTTAGAACTGGGAAACAAACGCTAGCTCGCCTTGCAAGAAACACACTCTGCTTTTGAGAAAACAGCACTCTTCTACTCTCCTGTGTTTCCTATAGGACCAGAACATTGAGCATGCTCAGAACAAAAGAACTGTGCTTCCTACACACACGGGGCATATCTAGTTCAACTCTGCTTAGGAAACTGACAAGAACAGTAGCTTCTCTTCAGTCCAATACACTGTACTTGCTGGGAACAGACGCGAGTGCTATTTGCACTGTGTATTGCAATGGGAACGCAATAGTGACTCTTCTCAGCATAAAACAACTCTTGCTCGTAAAACCAGAAACTGCATGGGATTCAACTCCGTTTAGGACTGGGAAACAAACGCTAGCTCGCCTTGCAAGAAACACACTCTGCTTTTGAGAAAACAGCACTCTTCTACTCTCCTGTGTTTCCTATAGGGCCAGAACAGTGAGCTTGCTCAGAACAAAAGAACTGTGCTTCCTACACACACGGGGCATATCTAGTTCAACTCTGCTTAGGAAACTGACAAGAACAGTAGCTTCTCTTCAGTCCAATACACTGTACTTGCTGGGAACAGACGCGAGTGCTATTTGCACTGTGTATGGCAATGGGAGCAAATAGTGACTCTTCTTAGCAGAAAACAACTCTTGCTCGTAGGACCAGAAACTGCATGGGTTTCAACTCCGTTTAGGACTGGGAAACAAACGCCAGCTCGCCTTGCAAGAAACACACTCTGCTTTTGAGAAAACAGCACTCTTCTACTCTCCTGTGTTTCCTATAGGGCCAGAACAGTGAGCTTGCTCAGAACAAAAGAACTGTGCTTCCTACACACACGGGGCATATCTAGTTCAACTCTGCTTAGGAAACTGACAAGAACAGTAGCTTCTCTTCAGTCCAATACACTGTACTTGCTGGGAACAGACGCGAGTGCTATTTGCACTGTGTATGGCAATGGGAGCGCAATAGTGACTCTTCTTAGCAAAAACAACTCTTGCTCGTAGGACCAGAAACTGCATGGGATTCAACTCCGTTTAGGACTGGGAAACAAACGCTAGCTCGCCTTGCAAGAAACACACTCTGCTTTTGAGAAAACAGCACTCTTCTACTCTCCTGTGTTTCCTATAGGGCCAGAACAGTGAGCTTGCTCAGAACAAAAGAACTGTGCTTCCTACACACACGGGGCATATCTAGTTCAACTCTTCTTAGGAAACTGACAAGAACAGTAGCTTCTCTTCAGTCCAATACACTGTACTTGCTGGGAACAGACGCGAGTGCTATTTGCACTGTGTATGGCAATGGGAGCGCAATAGTGACTCTTCTTAGCAGAAAACAACTCTTGCTAGTAGGAGCAGAACCTGCATGGGATTCAACTCCGTTTAGGACTGGGAAACAAACGCTAGCTTGCCTTGCAAGAAACACACTCTGCTTTTGAGAAAACAGCACTCTTCTACTCTCCTGTGTTTCCTATAGGGCCAGAACAGTGAGCTTGCTCAGAACAAAAGAACTGTGCTTCCTACACACACGGGGCATATCTACTTCAACTCTGCTTAGGAAACTGACAAGAACAGTAGCTTCTCTTCAGTCCAATACACTGTACTTGCTGGGAACAGACGCGAGTGCTATTTGCACTGTGTATGGCAATGGGAGCGCAATAGTGACTCTTCTTAGCAGAAAACAACTCTTGCTCGTAGGACCAGAAACTGCATGGGATTCAACTCCGTTTAGGACTGGGAAACAAACGCTAGCTCGCCTTGCAAGAAACACACTCTGCTTTTGAGAAAACAGCACTCTTCTACTCTCCTGTGTTTCCTATAGGGCCAGAACAGTGAGCTTGCTCAGAACAAAAGAACTGTGCTTCCTACACACACGGGGCATATCTAGTTCAACTCTGCTTAGGAAACTGACAAGAACAATAGCTTCTCTTCAGTCCAATACACTGTACTTGCTGGGAACAGACGCGAGTGCTATTTGCACTGTGTATGGCAATGGGAGCACAATAGTGACTCTTCTTAGCAGAAAACAACTCTTGCTCGTAGGACCAGAAACTGCATGGGATTCAACTCCGTTTAGGACTGGGAAACAAACGCTAGCTCGCCTTGCAAGAAACACACTCTGCTTTTGAGAAAACAGCACTCTTCTACTCTCCTGTGTTTCCTATAGGGCCAGAACAGTGAGCTTGCTCAGAACAAAAGAACTGTGCTTCCTACACACACGGGGCATATCTAGTTCAACTCTGCTTAGGAAACTGACAAGAACAGTAGCTTCTCTTCAGTCCAATACACTGTACTTGCTGGGAACAGACGCGAGTGCTATTTGCACTGTGTATGGCAATGGGAGCGCAATAGTGACTCTTCTTAGCAAAAACAACTCTTGCTCGTAGGACCAGAAACTGCATGGGATTCAACTCCGTTTAGGACTGGGAAACAAACGCTAGCTCGCCTTGCAAGAAACACACTCTGCTTTTGAGAAAACAGCACTCTTCTACTCTCCTGTGTTTCCTATAGGGCCAGAACAGTGAGCTTGCTCAGAACAAAAGAACTGTGCTTCCTACACACACGGGGCATATCTAGTTCAACTCTTCTTAGGAAACTGACAAGAACAGTAGCTTCTCTTCAGTCCAATACACTGTACTTGCTGGGAACAGACGCGAGTGCTATTTGCACTGTGTATGGCAATGGGAGCGCAATAGTGACTCTTCTTAGCAGAAAACAACTCTTGCTAGTAGGAGCAGAACCTGCATGGGATTCAACTCCGTTTAGGACTGGGAAACAAACGCTAGCTTGCCTTGCAAGAAACACACTCTGCTTTTGAGAAAACAGCACTCTTCTACTCTCCTGTGTTTCCTATAGGGCCAGAACAGTGAGCTTGCTCAGAACAAAAGAACTGTGCTTCCTACACACACGGGGCATATCTACTTCAACTCTGCTTAGGAAACTGACAAGAACAGTAGCTTCTCTTCAGTCCAATACACTGTACTTGCTGGGAACAGACGCGAGTGCTATTTGCACTGTGTATGGCAATGGGAGCGCAATAGTGACTCTTCTTAGCAGAAAACAACTCTTGCTCGTAGGACCAGAAACTGCATGGGATTCAACTCCGTTTAGGACTGGGAAACAAACGCTAGCTCGCCTTGCAAGAAACACACTCTGCTTTTGAGAAAACAGCACTCTTCTACTCTCCTGTGTTTCCTATAGGGCCAGAACAGTGAGCTTGCTCAGAACAAAAGAACTGTGCTTCCTACACACACGGGGCATATCTAGTTCAACTCTGCTTAGGAAACTGACAAGAACAATAGCTTCTCTTCAGTCCAATACACTGTACTTGCTGGGAACAGACGCGAGTGCTATTTGCACTGTGTATGGCAATGGGAGCACAATAGTGACTCTTCTTAGCAGAAAACAACTCTTGCTAGTAGGACCAGAAACTGCATGGGATTCAACTCCGTTTAGGACTGGGAAACAAACGCTAGCTCGCCTTGCAAGAAACACACTCTGCTTTTGAGAAAACAGCACTCTTCTACTCTCCTGTGTTTCCTATAGGGCCAGAACATTGTGCTTGCTCAGAACAAAAGAACTGTGCTTCCTACACACACGGGGCATATCTAGTTCAACTCTGCTTAGGAAACTGACAAGAACAGTAGCTTCTCTTCAGTCCAATACACTGTACTTGCTGGGAACAGACGCGAGTGCTATTTGCACTGTGTATGGCAATGGGAGCGCAATAGTGACTCTTCTTAGCAGAAAACAACTCTTGCTCGTAGGACCAGAAACTGCATGGGATTCAACTCCGTTTAGGACTGGGAAACAAACGCTAGCTCGCCTTGCAAGAAACACACTCTGCTTTTGAGAAAACAGCACTCTTCTACTCTCCTGTGTTTCCTATAGGGCCAGAACAGTGAGCTTGCTCAGAACAAAAGAACTGTGCTTCCTACACACACGGGGCATATCTAGTTCAACTCTGCTTAGGAAACTGACAAGAACAGTAGCTTCTCTTCAGTCCAATACACTGTACTTGCTGGGAACAGACGCGAGTGCTATTTGCACTGTGTATGGCAATGGGAGCACAATAGTGACTCTTCTTGCAGAAAACAACTCTTGCTCGTAGGACCAGAAACTGCATGGGATTCAACTCTGTTTAGGACTGGGAAACAAACGCTAGCTCGCCTTGCAAGAAACACACTCTGCTTTTGAGAAAACAGCACTCTTCTACTCTCCTGTGTTTCCTATAGGGCCAGAACAGTGAGCTTGCTCAGAACAAAAGAACTGTGCTTCCTACACACACGGGGCATATCTAGTTCAACTCTGCTTAGGAAACTGACAAGAACAGTAGCTTCTCTTCAGTCCAATACACTGTACTTGCTGGGAACAGACGCGAGTGCTATTTGCACTGTGTATGGCAATGGGAGCGCAATAGTGACTCTTCTTAGCAGAAAACAACTCTTGCTCGTAGGACCAGAAACTGCATGGGATTCAACTCCGTTTAGGACTGGGAAACAAACGCTAGCTCGCCTTGCAAGAAACACACTCTGCTTTTGAGAAAACAGCACTCTTCTACTCTCCTGTGTTTCCTATAGGGCCAGAACATTGTGCTTGCTCAGAACAAAAGAACTGTGCTTCCTACACACACGGGGCATATCTAGTTCAACTCTGCTTAGGAAACTGACAAGAACAGTAGCTTCTCTTCAGTCCAATACACTGTACTTGCTTGGAACAGACGCGAGTGCTATTTGCACTGTGTATGGCAATGGGAGCGCAATAGTGACTCTTCTTAGCAGAAAACAACTCTTGCTCGTAGGACCAGAAACTGCATGGGATTCAACTCCGTTTAGGACTGGGAAACAAACGCTAGCTCGCCTTGCAAGAAACACACTCTGCTTTTGAGAAAACAGCACTCTTCTACTCTCCTGTGTTTCCTATAGGGCCAGAACATTGAGCTTGCTCAGAACAAAAGAACTGTGCTTCCTACACACACGGGGCATATCTAGTTCAACTCTGCTTAGGAAACTGACAAGAACAGTAGCTTCTCTTCAGTCCAATACACTGTACTTGCTGGGAAGAGACGCGAGTGCTATTTGCACTGTGTATGGCAATGGGAGCGCAATAGTGACTCTTCTTAGCAGAAAACAACTCTTGCTCATAGGACCAGAAACTGCATGGGATTTAACTCCGTTTAGGACTGGGAAACAAACGCTAGCTCGCCTTGCAAGAAACACACTCTGCTTTTGAGAAAACAGCACTCTTCTACTCTCCTGTGTTTCCTATAGGGCCAGAACAGTGAGCTTGCTCAGAACAAAAGAACTGTGCTTCCTACACACACGGGGCATATCTAGTTCAACTCTGCTTAGGAAACTGACAAGAACAGTAGCTTCTCTTCAGTCCAATACACTGTACTTGCTGGGAACAGACGCGAGTGCTATTTGCACTGTGTATGGCAATGGGAGCGCAATAGTAACTCTTCTTAGCAGAAAACAACTCTTCCTCGTAGGACCAGAAACTGCATGGGATTCAACTCCGTTTAGGACTGGGAAACAAACGCTAGCTCGCCTTGCAAGAAACACACTCTGCTTTTGAGAAAACAGCACTCTTCTACTCTCCTGTGTTTTCTATAGGGCCAGAACAGTGAGCTTGCTCAGAACAAAAGAACTGTGCTTCCTACACACACGGGGCATATCTAGTTCAACTCTGCTTAGGAAACTGACAAGAACAGTAGCTTCTCTTCAGTCCAATACACTGTACTTGCTGGGAACAGACGCGAGTGCTATTTGCACTGTGTATGGCAATGGGAGCGCAATAGTGACTCTTCTTAGCAGAAAACAACTCTTGCTCGTAGGACCAGAAACTGCATGGGATTCAACTCCGTTTAGGACTGGGAAACAAACGCTAGCTCGCCTTGCAAGAAACACACTCTGCTTTTGAGAAAACAGCACTCTTCTACTCTCCTGTGTTTCCTATAGGGCCAGAACAGTGAGCTTGCTCAGAACAAAAGAACTGTGCTTCCTACACACACGGGGCATATCTAGTTCAACTCTGCTTAGGAAACTGACAAGAACAGTAGCTTCTCTTCAGTCCAATACACTGTACTTGCTGGGAACAGACGCGAGTGCTATTTGCACTGTGTATGGCAATGGGAGCGCAATAGTGACTCTTCTTGCAGAAAACAACTCTTGCTCGTAGGACCAGAAACTGCATGGTATTCAACTCCGTTTAGGACTGGGAAACAAACGCTAGCTCGCCTTGCAAGAAACACACTCTGCTTTTGAGAAAACAGCACTCTTCTACTCTCCTGTGTTTCCTATAGGGCCAGAACAGTGAGCTTGCTCAGAACAAAAGAACTGTGCTTCCTACACACACGGGGCATATCTAGTTCAACTCTGCTTAGGAAACTGACAAGAACAGTAGCTTCTCTTCAGTCCAATACACTGTACTTGCTGGGAACAGACGCGAGTGCTATTTGCACTGTGTATGGCAATGGGAGCGCAATAGTGACTCTTCTTAGCAGAAAACAACTCTTGCTCGTAGGACCAGAAACTGCATGGGATTCAACTCCGTTTAGGACTGGGAAACAAACGCTAGCTCGCCTTGCAAGAAACACACTCTGCTTTTGAGAAAACAGCACTCTTCTACTCTCCTGTGTTTCCTATAGGGCCAGAACATTGTGCTTGCTCAGAACAAAAGAACTGTGCTTCCTACACACACGGGGCATATCTAGTTCAACTCTGCTTAGGAAACTGACAAGAACAGTAGCTTCTCTTCAGTCCAATACACTGTACTTGCTGGGAACAGACGCGAGTGCTATTTGCACTGTGTATGGCAATGGGAGCGCAATAGTGACTCTTCTTAGCAAAAACAACTCTTGCTCGTAGGACCAGAAACTGCATGGGATTCAACTCCGTTTAGGACTGGGAAACAAACGCTAGCTCGCCTTGCAAGAAACACACTCTGCTTTTGAGAAAACAGCACTCTTCTACTCTCCTGTGTTTCCTATAGGGCCAGAACAGTGAGCTTGCTCAGAACAAAAGAACTGTGCTTCCTACACACACGGGGCATATCTAGTTCAACTCTGCTTAGGAAACTGACAAGAACAGTAGCTTCTCTTCAGTCCAATACACTGTACTTACTGGGAACAGACGCGAGTGCTATTTGCACTGTGTATGGCAATGGGAGCGCAATAGTGACTCTTCTTAGCAGAAAACAACTCTTGCTCGTAGGACCAGAAACTGCATGGGATTCAACTCCGTTTAGGACTGGGAAACAAACGCTAGCTCGCCTTGCAAGAAACACACTCTGCTTTTGAGAAAACAGCACTCTTCTACTCTCCTGTGTTTCCTATAGGGCCAGAACAGTGAGCTTGCTCAGAACAAAAGAACTGTGCTTCCTACACACACGGGGCATATCTAGTTCAACTCTGCTTAGGAAACTGACAAGAACAGTAGCTTCTCTTCAGTCCAATACACTGTACTTGCTGGGAACAGACGCGAGTGCTATTTGCACTGTGTATGGCAATGGGAGCACAATAGTGACTCTTCTTAGCAGAAAACAACTCTTGCTCGTAGGACCAGAAACTGCATGGGATTCAACTCCGTTTAGGACTGGGAAACAAACGCTAGCTCGCCTTGCAAGAAACACACTCTGCTTTTGAGAAAACAGCACTCTTCTACTCTCCTGTGTTTCCTATAGGGCCAGAACAGTGAGCTTGCTCAGAACAAAATAACTGTGCTTCCTACACACACGGGGCATATCTAGTTCAACTCTGCTTAGGAAACTGACAAGAACAGTAGCTTCTCTTCAGTCCAATACACTGTACTTGCTTGGAACAGACGCGAGTGCTATTTGCACTGTGTATGGCAATGGGAGCGCAATAGTGACTCTTCTTAGCAGAAAACAACTCTTGCTCGTAGGACCAGAAACTGCATGGGATTCAACTCCGTTTAGGACTGGGAAACAAACGCTAGCTTGCCTTGCAAGAAACACACTCTGCTTTTGAGAAAACAGCACTCTTCTACTCTCCTGTGTTTCCTATAGGGCCAGAACATTGAGCTTGCTCAGAACAAAAGAACTGTGCTTCCTACACACACGGGGCATATCTAGTTCAACTCTGCTTAGGAAACTGACAAGAACAGTAGCTTCTCTTCAGTCCAATACACTGTACTTGCTGGGAAGAGACGCGAGTGCTATTTGCACTGTGTATGGCAATGGGAGCGCAATAGTGACTCTTCTTAGCAGAAAACAACTCTTGCTCATAGGACCAGAAACTGCATGGGATTCAACTCCGTTTAGGACTGGGAAACAAACGCTAGCTCGCCTTGCAAGAAACACACTCTGCTTTTGAGAAAACAGCACTCTTCTACTCTCCTGTGTTTCCTATAGGGCCAGAACAGTGAGCTTGCTCAGAACAAAAGAACTGTGCTTCCTACACACACGGGGCATATCTAGTTCAACTCTGCTTAGGAAACTGACAAGAACAGTAGCTTCTCTTCAGTCCAATACACTGTACTTGCTTGGAACAGACGCGAGTGCTATTTGCACTGTGTATGGCAATGGGAGAGCAATAGTGACTCTTCTTAGCAGAAAACAACTCTTGCTCGTAGGACCAGAAACTGCATGGGATTCAACTCCGTTTAGGACTGGGAAACAAACCCTAGCTCGCCTTGCAAGAAACACACTCTGCTTTTGAGAAAACAGCACTCTTCTACTCTCCTGTGTTTCCTATAGGGCCAGAACAGTGAGCTTGCTCAGAACAAAAGAACTGTGCTTCCTACACACACGGGGCATATCTAGTTCAACTCTGCTTAGGAAACTGACAAGAACAGTAGCTTCTCTTCAGTCCAATACACTGTACTTGCTGGGAACAGACGCGAGTGCTATTTGCACTGTGTATGGCAATGGGAGCACAATAGTAACTCTTCTTAGCAGAAAACAACTCTTGCTCGTAGGACCAGAAACTGCATGGGATTCAACTCCGTTTAGGACTGGGAAACAAACGCTAGCTCGCCTTGCAAGAAACACACTCTGCTTTTGAGAAAACAGCACTCTTCTACTCTCCTGTGTTTTCTATAGGGCCAGAACAGTGAGCTTGCTCAGAACAAAAGAACTGTGCTTCCTACACACACGGGGCATATCTAGTTCAACTCTGCTTAGGAAACTGACAAGAACAGTAGCTTCTCTTCAGTCCAATACACTGTACTTGCTGGGAACAGACGCGAGTGCTATTTGCACTGTGTATGGCAATGGGAGCGCAATAGTGACTCTTCTTAGCAGAAAACAACTCTTGCTCGTAGGACCAGAAACTGCATGGGATTCAACTCCGTTTAGGACTGGGAAACAAACGCTAGCTCGCCTTGCAAGAAACACACTCTGCTTTTGAGAAAACAGCACTCTTCTACTCTCCTGTGTTTCCTATAGGGCCAGAACAGTGAGCTTGCTCAGAACAAAAGAACTGTGCTTCCTACACACACGGGGCATATCTAGTTCAACTCTGCTTAGGAAACTGACAAGAACAGTAGCTTCTCTTCAGTCCAATACACTGTACTTGCTGGGAACAGACGCGAGTGCTATTTGCACTGTGTATGGCAATGGGAGCACAATAGTGACTCTTCTTAGCAGAAAACAACTCTTGCTCGTAGTACCAGAAACTGCATGGGATTCAACTCCCTTTAGGACTGGGAAACAAACGCTAGCTTGCCTTGCAAGAAACACACTCTGCTTTTGAGAAAACAGCACTCTTCTACTCTCCTGTGTTTCCTATAGGGCCAGAACAGTGAGCTTGCTCAGAACAAAAGAACTGTGCTTCCTACACACACGGGGCATATCTACTTCAACTCTGCTTAGGAAACTGACAAGAACAGTAGCTTCTCTTCAGTCCAATACACTGTACTTGCTGGGAAGAGACGCGAGTGCTATTTGCACTGTGTATGGCAATGGGAGCGCAATAGTGACTCTTCTTAGCAGAAAACAACTCTTGCTCATAGGACCAGAAACTGCATGGGATTCAACTCCGTTTAGGACTGGGAAACAAACGCTAGCTCGCCTTGCAAGAAACACACTCTGCTTTTGAGAAAACAGCACTCTTCTACTCTCCTGTGTTTTCTATAGGGCCAGAACAGTGAGCTTGCTCAGAACAAAAGAACTGTGCTTCCTACACACACGGGGCATATCTAGTTCAACTCTGCTTAGGAAACTGACAAGAACAGTAGCTTCTCTTCAGTCCAATACACTGTACTTGCTGGGAACAGACGCGAGTGCTATTTGCACTGTGTATGGCAATGGGAGCACAATAGTGACTCTTCTTAGCAGAAAACAACTCTTGCTCGTAGGACCAGAAACTGCATGGGATTCAACTCCGTTTAGGACTGGGAAACAAACGCTAGCTTGCCTTGCAAGAAACACACTCTGCTTTTGAGAAAACAGCACTCTTCTACTCTCCTGTGTTTCCTATAGGGCCAGAACAGTGAGCTTGCTCAGAACAAAAGAACTGTGCTTCCTACACACACGGGGCATATCTAGTTCAACTCTGCTTAGGAAACTGACAAGAACAATAGCTTCTCTTCAGTCCAATACACTGTACTTGCTGGGAACAGACGCGAGTGCTATTTGCACTGTGTATGGCAATGGGAGCGCAATAGTGACTCTTCTTAGCAGAAAACAACTCTTGCTCGTAGGACCAGAAACTGCATGGGATTCAACTCCGTTTAGGACTGGGAAACAAACGCTAGCTCGCCTTGCAAGAAACACACTCTGCTTTTGAGAAAACAGCACTCTTCTACTCTCCTGTGTTTCCTATAGGGCCAGAACAGTGAGCTTGCTCAGAACAAAAGAACTGTGCTTCCTACACACACGGGGCATATCTACTTCAACTCTGCTTAGGAAACTGACAAGAACAGTAGCTTCTCTTCAGTCCAATACACTGTACTTGCTGGGAACAGACGCGAGTGCTATTTGCACTGTGTATGGCAATGGGAGCGCAATAGTGACTCTTCTTAGCAGAAAACAACTCTTGCTCGTAGGACCAGAAACTGCATGGGATTCAACTCCGTTTAGGACTGGGAAACAAACGCTAGCTCGCCTTGCAAGAAACACACTCTGCTTTTGAGAAAACAGCACTCTTCTACTCTCCTGTGTTTCCTATAGGGCCAGAACAGTGAGCTTGCTCAGAACAAAAGAACTGTGCTTCCTACACACACGGGGCATATCTAGTTCAACTCTGCTTAGGAAACTGACAAGAACAATAGCTTCTCTTCAGTCCAATACACTGTACTTGCTGGGAAGAGACGCGAGTGCTATTTGCACTGTGTATGGCAATGGGAGCGCAATAGTGACTCTTCTTAGCAGAAAACAACTCTTGCTCATAGGACCAGAAACTGCATGGGATTCAACTCCGTTTAGGACTGGGAAACAAACCCTAGCTCGCCTTGCAAGAAACACACTCTGCTTTTGAGAAAACAGCACTCTTCTACTCTCCTGTGTTTCCTATAGGGCCAGAACATTGAGCTTGCTCAGAACAAAAGAACTGTGCTTCCTACACACACGGGGCATATCTAGTTCAACTCTGCTTAGGAAACTGACAAGAACAGTAGCTTCTCTTCAGTCCAATACACTGTACTTGCTGGGAACAGACCCGAGTGCTATTTGCACTGTGTATGGCAATGGGAGCGCAATAGTAACTCTTCTTAGCAGAAAACAACTCTTGCTCGTAGGACCAGAAACTGCATGGGATTCAACTCCGTTTAGGACTGGGAAACAAACGCTAGCTCGCCTTGCAAGAAACACACTCTGCTTTTGAGAAAACAGCACTCTTCTACTCTCCTGTGTTTTCTATAGGGCCAGAACAGTGAGCTTGCTCAGAACAAAAGAACTGTGCTTCCTACACACACGGGGCATATCTAGTTCAACTCTGCTTAGGAAACTGACAAGAACAGTAGCTTCTCTTCAGTCCAATACACTGTACTTGCTGGGAACAGACGCGAGTGCTATTTGCACTGTGTATGGCAATGGGAGCGCAATAGTGACTCTTCTTAGCAGAAAACAACTCTTGCTCGTAGGACCAGAAACTGCATGGGATTCAACTCCGTTTAGGACTGGGAAACAAACGCTAGCTCGCCTTGCAAGAAACACACTCTGCTTTTGAGAAAACAGCACTCTTCTACTCTCCTGTGTTTCCTATAGGGCCAGAACAGTGAGCTTGCTCAGAACAAAAGAACTGTGCTTCCTACACACACGGGGCATATCTACTTCAACTCTGCTTAGGAAACTGACAAGAACAGTAGCTTCTCTTCAGTCCAATACACTGTACTTGCTGGGAACAGACGCGAGTGCTATTTGCACTGTGTATGGCAATGGGAGCGCAATAGTGACTCTTCTTAGCAGAAAACAACTCTTGCTCGTAGGACCAGAAACTGCATGGGATTCAACTCCGTTTAGGACTGGGAAACAAACGCTAGCTCGCCTTGCAAGAAACACACTCTGCTTTTGAGAAAACAGCACTCTTCTACTCTCCTGTGTTTCCTATAGGGCCAGAACAGTGAGCTTGCTCAGAACAAAAGAACTGTGCTTCCTACACACACGGGGCATATCTAGTTCAACTCTGCTTAGGAAACTGACAAGAACAGTAGCTTCTCTTCAGTCCAATACACTGTACTTGCTGGGAACAGACGCGAGTGCTATTTGCACTGTGTATGGCAATGGGAGCACAATAGTGACTCTTCTTAGCAGAAAACAACTCTTGCTCGTAGGACCAGAAACTGCATGGGATTCAACTCCGTTTAGGACTGGGAAACAAACGCTAGCTCGCCTTGCAAGAAACACACTCTGCTTTTGAGAAAACAGCACTCTTCTACTCTCCTGTGTTTACTATAGGGCCAGAACATTGTGCTTGCTCAGAACAAAAGAACTGTGCTTCCTACACACACGGGGCATATCTAGTTCAACTCTGCTTAGGAAACTGACAAGAACAGTAGCTTCTCTTCAGTCCAATACACTGTACTTGCTGGGAAGAGACGCGAGTGCTATTTGCACTGTGTATGGCAATGGGAGCGCAATAGTGACTCTTCTTAGCAAAAACAACTCTTGCTCGTAGGACCAGAAACTGCATGGGATTCAACTCCGTTTAGGACTGGGAAACAAACGCTAGCTCGCCTTGCAAGAAACACACTCTGCTTTTGAGAAAACAGCACTCTTCTACTCTCCTGTGTTTCCTATAGGGCCAGAACAGTGAGCTTGCTCAGAACAAAAGAACTGTGCTTCCTACACACACGGGGCATATCTAGTTCAACTCTTCTTAGGAAACTGACAAGAACAGTAGCTTCTCTTCAGTCCAATACACTGTACTTGCTGGGAACAGACGCGAGTGCTATTTGCACTGTGTATGGCAATGGGAGCGCAATAGTGACTCTTCTTAGCAGAAAACAACTCTTGCTCGTAGGACCAGAAACTGCATGGGATTCAACTCCGTTTAGGACTGGGAAACAAACGCTAGCTTGCCTTGCAAGAAACACACTCTGCTTTTGAGAAAACAGCACTCTTCTACTCTCCTGTGTTTCCTATAGGGCCAGAACAGTGAGCTTGCTCAGAACAAAAGAACTGTGCTTCCTACACACACGGGGCATATCTAGTTCAACTCTGCTTAGGAAACTGACAAGAACAGTAGCTTCTCTTCAGTCCAATACACTGTACTTGCTGGGAACAGACGCGAGTGCTATTTGCACTGTGTATGGCAATGGGAGCGCAATAGTGACTCTTCTTAGCAGAAAACAACTCTTGCTCGTAGGACCAGAAACTGCATGGGATTCAACTCCGTTTAGGACTGGGAAACAAACGCTAGCTCGCCTTGCAAGAAACACACTCTGCTTTTGAGAAAACAGCACTCTTCTACTCTCCTGTGTTTCCTATAGGGCCAGAACAGTGAGCTTGCTCAGAACAAAAGAACTGTGCTTCCTACACACACGGGGCATATCTAGTTCAACTCTGCTTAGGAAACTGACAAGAACAATAGCTTCTCTTCAGTCCAATACACTGTACTTGCTGGGAACAGACGCGAGTGCTATTTGCACTGTGTATGGCAATGGGAGCACAATAGTGACTCTTCTTAGCAGAAAACAACTCTTGCTCGTAGGACCAGAAACTGCATGGGATTCAACTCCGTTTAGGACTGGGAAACAAACGCTAGCTCGCCTTGCAAGAAACACACTCTGCTTTTGAGAAAACAGCACTCTTCTACTCTCCTGTGTTTCCTATAGGGCCAGAACAGTGAGCTTGCTCAGAACAAAAGAACTGTGCTTCCTACACACACGGGGCATATCTACTTCAACTCTGCTTAGGAAACTGACAAGAACAGTAGCTTCTCTTCAGTCCAATACACTGTACTTGCTGGGAACAGACGCGAGTGCTATTTGCACTGTGTATGGCAATGGGAGCGCAATAGTGACTCTTCTTAGCAGAAAACAACTCTTGCTCGTAGGACCAGAAACTGCATGGGATTCAACTCCGTTTAGGACTGGGAAACAAACGCTAGCTCGCCTTGCAAGAAACACACTCTGCTTTTGAGAAAACAGCACTCTTCTACTCTCCTGTGTTTCCTGTAGGGCCAGAACAGTGAGCTTGCTCAGAACAAAAGAACTGTGCTTCCTACACACACGGGGCATATCTAGTTCAACTCTGCTTAGGAAACTGACCAGAACAGTAGCTTCTCTTCAGTCCAATACACTGTACTTGCTGGGAACAGACGCGAGTGCTATTTGCACTGTGTATGGCAATGGGAGCACAATAGTGACTCTTCTTAGCAGAAAACAACTCTTGCTCGTAGGACCAGAAACTGCATGGGATTCAACTCCGTTTAGGACTGGGAAACAAACGCTAGCTCGCCTTGCAAGAAACACACTCTGCTTTTGAGAAAACAGCACTCTTCTACTCTCCTGTGTTTCCTATAGGGCCAGAACATTGTGCTTGCTCAGAACAAAAGAACTGTGCTTCCTACACACACGGGGCATATCTAGTTCAACTCTGCTTAGGAAACTGACAAGAACAGTAGCTTCTCTTCAGTCCAATACACTGTACTTGCTGGGAAGAGACGCGAGTGCTATTTGCACTGTGTATGGCAATGGGAGCGCAATAGTGACTCTTCTTAGCAAAAACAACTCTTGCTCGTAGGACCAGAAACTGCATGGGATTCAACTCCGTTTAGGACTGGGAAACAAACGCTAGCTCGCCTTGCAAGAAACACACTCTGCTTTTGAGAAAACAGCACTCTTCTACTCTCCTGTGTTTCCTATAGGGCCAGAACAGTGAGCTTGCTCAGAACAAAAGAACTGTGCTTCCTACACACACGGGGCATATCTAGTTCAACTCTGCTTAGGAAACTGACAAGAACAGTAGCTTCTCTTCAGTCCAATACACTGTACTTGCTGGGAACAGACGCGAGTGCTATTTGCACTGTGTATGGCAATGGGAGCACAATAGTGACTCTTCTTAGCAGAAAACAACTCTTGCTCGTAGGACCAGAAACTGCATGGGATTCAACTCCGTTTAGGACTGGGAAACAAACGCTAGCTCGCCTTGCAAGAAACACACTCTGCTTTTGAGAAAACAGCACTCTTCTACTCTCCTGTGTTTCCTATAGGGCCAGAACAGTGAGCTTGCTCAGAACAAAAGAACTGTGCTTCCTACACACACGGGGCATATCTAGTTCAACTCTGCTTAGGAAACTGACAAGAACAGTAGCTTCTCTTCAGTCCAATACACTGTACTTGCTGGGAACAGACGCGAGTGCTATTTGCACTGTGTATGGCAATGGGAGCGCAATAGTGACTCTTCTTAGCAGAAAACAACTCTTGCTAGTAGGAGCAGAACCTGCATGGGATTCAACTCCGTTTAGGACTGGGAAACAAACGCTAGCTTGCCTTGCAAGAAACACACTCTGCTTTTGAGAAAACAGCACTCTTCTACTCTCCTGTGTTTCCTATAGGGCCAGAACAGTGAGCTTGCTCAGAACAAAAGAACTGTGCTTCCTACACACACGGGGCATATCTAGTTCAACTCTGCTTAGGAAACTGACAAGAACAGTAGCTTCTCTTCAGTCCAATACACTGTACTTGCTGGGAACAGACGCGAGTGCTATTTGCACTGTGTATGGCAATGGGAGCGCAATAGTGACTCTTCTTAGCAGAAAACAACTCTTGCTCGTAGGACCAGAAACTGCATGGGATTCAACTCCGTTTAGGACTGGGAAACAAACGCTAGCTTGCCTTGCAAGAAACACACTCTGCTTTTGAGAAAACAGCACTCTTCTACTCTCCTGTGTTTCCTATAGGGCCAGAACAGTGAGCTTGCTCAGAACAAAAGAACTGTGCTTCCTACACACACGGGGCATATCTAGTTCAACTCTGCTTAGGAAACTGACAAGAACATTAGCTTCTCTTCAGTCCAATACACTGTACTTGCTGGGATCAGACGCGAGTGCTATTTGCACTGTGTATGGCAATGGGAGCGCAATAGTGACTCTTCTTAGCAGAAAACAACTCTTGCTCGTAGGACCAGAAACTGCATGGGATTCAACTCCGTTTAGGACTGGGAAACAAACGCTAGCTCGCCTTGCAAGAAACACACTCTGCTTTTGAGAAAACAGCACTCTTCTACTCTCCTGTGTTTCCTATAGGGCCAGAACATTGTGCTTGCTCAGAACAAAAGAACTGTGCTTCCTACACACACGGGGCATATCTAGTTCAACTCTGCTTAGGAAACTGACAAGAACAGTAGCTTCTCTTCAGTCCAATACACTGTACTTGCTGGGAACAGACGCGAGTGCTATTTGCACTGTGTATGGCAATGGGAGCGCAATAGTGACTCTTCTTAGCAAAAACAACTCTTGCTCGTAGGACCAGAAACTGCATGGGATTCAACTCCGTTTAGGACTGGGAAACAAACGCTAGCTTGCCTTGCAAGAAACACACTCTGCTTTTGAGAAAACAGCACTCTTCTACTCTCCTGTGTTTCCTATAGGGCCAGAACAGTGAGCTTGCTCAGAACAAAAGAACTGTGCTTCCTACACACACGGGGCATATCTAGTTCAACTCTGCTTAGGAAACTGACAAGAACAGTAGCTTCTCTTCAGTCCAATACACTGTACTTGCTGGGAACAGACGCGAGTGCTATTTGCACTGTGTATGGCAATGGGAGCACAATAGTGACTCTTCTTAGCAGAAAACAACTCTTGCTCGTAGGACCAGAAACTGCATGGGATTCAACTCCGTTTAGGACTGGGAAACAAACGCTAGCTCGCCTTGCAAGAAACACACTCTGCTTTTGAGAAAACAGCACTCTTCTACTCTCCTGTGTTTCCTATAGGGCCAGAACAGTGAGCTTGCTCAGAACAAAAGAACTGTGCTTCCTACACACACGGGGCGTATCTAGTTCAACTCTGCTTAGGAAACTGACAAGAACAGTAGCTTCTCTTCAGTCCAATACACTGTACTTGCTGGGAACAGACGCGAGTGCTATTTGCACTGTGTATGGCAATGGTAGCGCAATAGTGACTCTTCTTAGCAGAAAACAACTCTTGCTCATAGGACCAGAAACTCCATGGGATTCAACTCCGTTTAGGACTGGGAAACAGACGCTAGCTCGCCTTGCAAGAAACACACTCTGCTTTTGAGAAAACAGCACTCTTCTACTCTCCTGTGTTTCCTATAGGGCCAGAACATTGAGCTTGCTCAGAACAAAAGAACTGTGCTTCCTACACACACGGGGCATATCTAGTTCAACTCTGCTTAGGAAACTGACAAGAACAGTAGCTTCTCTTCAGTCCAATACACTGTACTTGCTGGGAACAGACGCGAGTGCTATTTGCACTGTGTATGGCAATGGGAGCGCAATAGTGACTCTTCTTAGCAGAAAACAACTCTTGCTCATAGGACCAGAAACTGCATGGGATTCAACTCCGTTTAGGACTGGGAAACAAACGCTAGCTCGCCTTGCAAGAAACACACTCTGCTTTTGAGAAAACAGCACTCTTCTACTCTCCTGTGTTTCCTATAGGGCCAGAACAGTGAGCTTGCTCAGAACAAAAGAACTGTGCTTCCTACACACACGGGGCATATCTAGTTCAACTCTGCTTAGGAAACTGACAAGAACAGTAGCTTCTCTTCAGTCCAATACACTGTACTTGCTGGGAACAGACGCGAGTGCTATTTGCACTGTGTATGGCAATGGGAGCACAATAGTGACTCTTCTTAGCAGAAAACAACTCTTGCTCGTAGGACCAGAAACTGCATGGGATTCAACTCCGTTTAGGACTGGGAAACAAACGCTAGCTTGCCTTGCAAGAAACACACTCTGCTTTTGAGAAAACAGCACTCTTCTACTCTCCTGTGTTTCCTATAGGGCCAGAACAGTGAGCTTGCTCAGAACAAAAGAACTGTGCTTCCTACACACACGGGGCATATCTAGTTCAACTCTGCTTAGGAAACTGACAAGAACAATAGCTTCTCTTCAGTCCAATACACTGTACTTGCTGGGAACAGACGCGAGTGCTATTTGCACTGTGTATGGCAATGGGAGCGCAATAGTGACTCTTCTTAGCAGAAAACAACTCTTGCTCGTAGGACCAGAAACTGCATGGGATTCAACTCCGTTTAGGACTGGGAAACAAACGCTAGCTCGCCTTGCAAGAAACACACTCTGCTTTTGAGAAAACAGCACTCTTCTACTCTCCTGTGTTTCCTATAGGGCCAGAACAGTGAGCTTGCTCAGAACAAAAGAACTGTGCTTCCTACACACACGGGGCATATCTACTTCAACTCTGCTTAGGAAACTGACAAGAACAGTAGCTTCTCTTCAGTCCAATACACTGTACTTGCTGGGAACAGACGCGAGTGCTATTTGCACTGTGTATGGCAATGGGAGCGCAATAGTGACTCTTCTTAGCAGAAAACAACTCTTGCTCGTAGGACCAGAAACTGCATGGGATTCAACTCCGTTTAGGACTGGGAAACAAACGCTAGCTCGCCTTGCAAGAAACACACTCTGCTTTTGAGAAAACAGCACTCTTCTACTCTCCTGTGTTTCCTATAGGGCCAGAACAGTGAGCTTGCTCAGAACAAAAGAACTGTGCTTCCTACACACACGGGGCATATCTAGTTCAACTCTGCTTAGGAAACTGACAAGAACAATAGCTTCTCTTCAGTCCAATACACTGTACTTGCTGGGAAGAGACGCGAGTGCTATTTGCACTGTGTATGGCAATGGGAGCGCAATAGTGACTCTTCTTAGCAGAAAACAACTCTTGCTCATAGGACCAGAAACTGCATGGGATTCAACTCCGTTTAGGACTGGGAAACAAACCCTAGCTCGCCTTGCAAGAAACACACTCTGCTTTTGAGAAAACAGCACTCTTCTACTCTCCTGTGTTTCCTATAGGGCCAGAACATTGAGCTTGCTCAGAACAAAAGAACTGTGCTTCCTACACACACGGGGCATATCTAGTTCAACTCTGCTTAGGAAACTGACAAGAACAGTAGCTTCTCTTCAGTCCAATACACTGTACTTGCTGGGAACAGACCCGAGTGCTATTTGCACTGTGTATGGCAATGGGAGCGCAATAGTAACTCTTCTTAGCAGAAAACAACTCTTGCTCGTAGGACCAGAAACTGCATGGGATTCAACTCCGTTTAGGACTGGGAAACAAACGCTAGCTCGCCTTGCAAGAAACACACTCTGCTTTTGAGAAAACAGCACTCTTCTACTCTCCTGTGTTTTCTATAGGGCCAGAACAGTGAGCTTGCTCAGAACAAAAGAACTGTGCTTCCTACACACACGGGGCATATCTAGTTCAACTCTGCTTAGGAAACTGACAAGAACAGTAGCTTCTCTTCAGTCCAATACACTGTACTTGCTGGGAACAGACGCGAGTGCTATTTGCACTGTGTATGGCAATGGGAGCGCAATAGTGACTCTTCTTAGCAGAAAACAACTCTTGCTCGTAGGACCAGAAACTGCATGGGATTCAACTCCGTTTAGGACTGGGAAACAAACGCTAGCTCGCCTTGCAAGAAACACACTCTGCTTTTGAGAAAACAGCACTCTTCTACTCTCCTGTGTTTCCTATAGGGCCAGAACAGTGAGCTTGCTCAGAACAAAAGAACTGTGCTTCCTACACACACGGGGCATATCTACTTCAACTCTGCTTAGGAAACTGACAAGAACAGTAGCTTCTCTTCAGTCCAATACACTGTACTTGCTGGGAACAGACGCGAGTGCTATTTGCACTGTGTATGGCAATGGGAGCGCAATAGTGACTCTTCTTAGCAGAAAACAACTCTTGCTCGTAGGACCAGAAACTGCATGGGATTCAACTCCGTTTAGGACTGGGAAACAAACGCTAGCTCGCCTTGCAAGAAACACACTCTGCTTTTGAGAAAACAGCACTCTTCTACTCTCCTGTGTTTCCTATAGGGCCAGAACAGTGAGCTTGCTCAGAACAAAAGAACTGTGCTTCCTACACACACGGGGCATATCTAGTTCAACTCTGCTTAGGAAACTGACAAGAACAGTAGCTTCTCTTCAGTCCAATACACTGTACTTGCTGGGAACAGACGCGAGTGCTATTTGCACTGTGTATGGCAATGGGAGCACAATAGTGACTCTTCTTAGCAGAAAACAACTCTTGCTCGTAGGACCAGAAACTGCATGGGATTCAACTCCGTTTAGGACTGGGAAACAAACGCTAGCTCGCCTTGCAAGAAACACACTCTGCTTTTGAGAAAACAGCACTCTTCTACTCTCCTGTGTTTCCTATAGGGCCAGAACATTGTGCTTGCTCAGAACAAAAGAACTGTGCTTCCTACACACACGGGGCATATCTAGTTCAACTCTGCTTAGGAAACTGACAAGAACAGTAGCTTCTCTTCAGTCCAATACACTGTACTTGCTGGGAAGAGACGCGAGTGCTATTTGCACTGTGTATGGCAATGGGAGCGCAATAGTGACTCTTCTTAGCAAAAACAACTCTTGCTCGTAGGACCAGAAACTGCATGGGATTCAACTCCGTTTAGGACTGGGAAACAAACGCTAGCTCGCCTTGCAAGAAACACACTCTGCTTTTGAGAAAACAGCACTCTTCTACTCTCCTGTGTTTCCTATAGGGCCAGAACAGTGAGCTTGCTCAGAACAAAAGAACTGTGCTTCCTACACACACGGGGCATATCTAGTTCAACTCTTCTTAGGAAACTGACAAGAACAGTAGCTTCTCTTCAGTCCAATACACTGTACTTGCTGGGAACAGACGCGAGTGCTATTTGCACTGTGTATGGCAATGGGAGCGCAATAGTGACTCTTCTTAGCAGAAAACAACTCTTGCTCGTAGGACCAGAAACTGCATGGGATTCAACTCCGTTTAGGACTGGGAAACAAACGCTAGCTTGCCTTGCAAGAAACACACTCTGCTTTTGAGAAAACAGCACTCTTCTACTCTCCTGTGTTTCCTATAGGGCCAGAACAGTGAGCTTGCTCAGAACAAAAGAACTGTGCTTCCTACACACACGGGGCATATCTAGTTCAACTCTGCTTAGGAAACTGACAAGAACAGTAGCTTCTCTTCAGTCCAATACACTGTACTTGCTGGGAACAGACGCGAGTGCTATTTGCACTGTGTATGGCAATGGGAGCGCAATAGTGACTCTTCTTAGCAGAAAACAACTCTTGCTCGTAGGACCAGAAACTGCATGGGATTCAACTCCGTTTAGGACTGGGAAACAAACGCTAGCTCGCCTTGCAAGAAACACACTCTGCTTTTGAGAAAACAGCACTCTTCTACTCTCCTGTGTTTCCTATAGGGCCAGAACAGTGAGCTTGCTCAGAACAAAAGAACTGTGCTTCCTACACACACGGGGCATATCTAGTTCAACTCTGCTTAGGAAACTGACAAGAACAATAGCTTCTCTTCAGTCCAATACACTGTACTTGCTGGGAACAGACGCGAGTGCTATTTGCACTGTGTATGGCAATGGGAGCACAATAGTGACTCTTCTTAGCAGAAAACAACTCTTGCTCGTAGGACCAGAAACTGCATGGGATTCAACTCCGTTTAGGACTGGGAAACAAACGCTAGCTCGCCTTGCAAGAAACACACTCTGCTTTTGAGAAAACAGCACTCTTCTACTCTCCTGTGTTTCCTATAGGGCCAGAACATTGTGCTTGCTCAGAACAAAAGAACTGTGCTTCCTACACACACGGGGCATATCTAGTTCAACTCTGCTTAGGAAACTGACAAGAACAGTAGCTTCTCTTCAGTCCAATACACTGTACTTGCTGGGAACAGACGCGAGTGCTATTTGCACTGTGTATGGCAATGGGAGCGCAATAGTGACTCTTCTTAGCAAAAACAACTCTTGCTCGTAGGACCAGAAACTGCATGGGATTCAACTCCGTTTAGGACTGGGAAACAAACGCTAGCTCGCCTTGCAAGAAACACACTCTGCTTTTGAGAAAACAGCACTCTTCTACTCTCCTGTGTTTCCTATAGGGCCAGAACAGTGAGCTTGCTCAGAACAAAAGAACTGTGCTTCCTACACACACGGGGCATATCTACTTCAACTCTGCTTAGGAAACTGACAAGAACAGTAGCTTCTCTTCAGTCCAATACACTGTACTTGCTGGGAACAGACGCGAGTGCTATTTGCACTGTGTATGGCAATGGGAGCGCAATAGTGACTCTTCTTAGCAGAAAACAACTCTTGCTCGTAGGACCAGAAACTGCATGGGATTCAACTCCGTTTAGGACTGGGAAACAAACGCTAGCTCGCCTTGCAAGAAACACACTCTGCTTTTGAGAAAACAGCACTCTTCTACTCTCCTGTGTTTCCTGTAGGGCCAGAACAGTGAGCTTGCTCAGAACAAAAGAACTGTGCTTCCTACACACACGGGGCATATCTAGTTCAACTCTGCTTAGGAAACTGACCAGAACAGTAGCTTCTCTTCAGTCCAATACACTGTACTTGCTGGGAACAGACGCGAGTGCTATTTGCACTGTGTATGGCAATGGGAGCACAATAGTGACTCTTCTTAGCAGAAAACAACTCTTGCTCGTAGGACCAGAAACTGCATGGGATTCAACTCCGTTTAGGACTGGGAAACAAACGCTAGCTCGCCTTGCAAGAAACACACTCTGCTTTTGAGAAAACAGCACTCTTCTACTCTCCTGTGTTTTCCTATAGGGCCAGAACATTGTGCTTGCTCAGAACAAAAGAACTGTGCTTCCTACACACACGGGGCATATCTAGTTCAACTCTGCTTAGGAAACTGACAAGAACAGTAGCTTCTCTTCAGTCCAATACACTGTACTTGCTGGGAAGAGACGCGAGTGCTATTTGCACTGTGTATGGCAATGGGAGCGCA